>NC_090341.1:8091119-8391119 GCF_035084215.1 Heptranchias perlo
GGAGAGCCCGGCCCTGGTCATCCCCCCCCCACCCCCCCGGGAGAGCCGGCCCTGGTCATCCCCCCGGGAGAGCCGGCCCTGGCCATCCCACCCCCCCGGGAGAGCCGGCCCAGCGAGGCAGCGATCGAAGGGAGAGGGAGCCGGGGGAAACTCTGAGCCCTTCCAGAGCAACTGGAGCCGGTTAATAATAACCAGCATTAACTAGAATCACAGGGCACCAGCAACATTAATAACCAGCATTAACCAACGTAGTGAACGGTTCCAGCATTAACCAGAGCAATGACATCCGTCTCCTTTATTAACGAGAGTAATAAGCACCTGCAACATTAATAACCAGCATTAACTAGAGTAATAGTGCCAGTGGTATTGCCAGTTTTATCGAGAGTAATAACATCACTAATTGACATTGATCAGTGTAATTAACAGTGCCAGTAGGGTAAATGATGCCAGCATTAAATAGAGTAATAGTATCAACTAGCAGTATTAACTAGTGTAAGAAACAGCACTGATGCTGGCAACAATATTAATGCTTACCAATAAAGAACTCTTCATTGCTAGCATTAGTCATACCAACAGTGTTAACATCAATGATACCACTAAGCATCAAGCACTAGTGGCAGGAAAACTGCTAATACCCACAATAACTACAGCACCAATGACACAACCAGCATTAATACCAGCAAGCACTGTCAGGAAGGATTTATGGTGGCAATACCAACATCATTAATTATTCTAACTCAGCACAATCTCAGCAGGGTGACAGAGAAAGTGCTTTGTTGTAAGAAAGACTGCTTTCTCTATCGGTGGCCTCCTATATTATGCCCAGCAATGTGATGTTTTAAGGTTTACTGAACCAATGCGAAGATTGCATCAGTGCAGGGAGTAAGTAGTACGCAGCAGAATTATAAGTTAACAACGTTACATAGACCGTAAAAAGGAAAAAAAAAGCTACTCTTGTTTGAAATCTGAAATAAAAATAGAAAATGCTGGAACTGCATAGCAGCTCTGATAGCATCTGAAAAGAGACAAGACAGGTCAACATTTTGGGATGGATCCTTCACCAGTGCTCATATAGGCAGTGCTTTGGAAGAATTTCTTGTAAACTAATTTTGCTTTGGGATCTGATTTTAGGCCCTGTATTTTGACTGGCTGTTTTCCAAGATAATTTTTGAATGAAATGTGACTTGGGTTGGTTTGTAAGGAGTGCAAGTGTGTACTAAGAAAATAAAATTTGCTTTTTTTCCTCCCTGCCACTGCTCGGTTTTCTTTTCCTCTCCATTTCCCTCCTGCAAGCCTTGATGATTCCTAGGATACGGTCCGACGGGCACTGATGGCCATTCAGTTCTTTTCCCAATTGGCCGCTCTTCATGTGTGAGCCATGATAGTGAGAGTCGCCAGGCTATTCAACCATGGCTCCATCTGGCCTTCACATGCCCATTTTCCAGCTGGTGGAATCGTTGAATAGCGATCAGGAGTGGAACTCTAGCTGTTCTTTTCTCAATTCCTCTCTCTTCACCCCCCCCTCCCCCTCAAGGGCTCTGAGGTTAATTGCTAATATCAGCTAACTCAGTGCATGCCTGACAGAAGGTCTTTCTGTTGCATGATACTGTTTCCAGGTTCACTGTTTTGAAATGTGGTGCAGTGGAATGGTGTGTTTTGTGTGTGACTCTGTGGACTGAATGAAGCTGGCTAATAATTCAAGCTCAGTTAACCCTCCTGTTGCGTAAGAACAGCCACGATACAGTCCCCTGCTTATTGACGGTCTAGACTTCTTTGCTCATTCAACATCTTGTCAAGTCTTTTTACAAAATGTTTTTTTTCCTACTAAGAAACTTTGAAGGGCCAGGACTCAGAGTGGAGGTGTCAAAGTTGAAAAGAGCAGGAGAGAAAGTGAGGTAAATGAAGTAATAGTTGGATGAAGCTGAGTGTGGATTTTAAAAGCCTGAAGGGTAGAGAATCTGAGGGAGATGGTGAGTTTTGCCCTGTTGAAGTTCTGGGAATGAATGAACTGAACTTGGAAACAGTTCAGTGAGTTTTCTCTTAGAAGGGATAAAAGGAGAAAGTTCAGAGGACAATAACCAAAGTAGTATTGAAAAAATAGAGGAAGTTCAGTGTAAATGTCTCATCAGAAGTGTTGGGAGCTGCAATCCGTTGTATGAATTTAAAGGGGTGGAACGCCTGTTCAAAGTTTTTACCCTCTATATAAAGTTATATTTGCCAAAAATGTTTTTTTAAAAGATCAGTTCTCCTCAAGTGGAGACACTTGGGTATGGTCTTTATCCCTGCAAGAATATCAAGATTGGGGAACCTTCCCATGTACCTGTTTATACCAAAGGGACTCAGTTGCAGACAACAACTACTCTTTACATTTATATAGCATCTTTTAACATAGAAAAACATTCCACGGTGCTTTAGATGCATAAGGAAAAAATGGACGTTTAGCTGAAGGAGGAGATATTAGGAGGGGTGATCAAAAGAGAGGGATTTTGTGTAGACGAGGTGGAGAAGCAGAGGGGTTTAGGGAGGGAGTTCGAGTGTGGGCCTGAAGTAACTGAAGGCACGGCTGTCAAGGATGGATCGAAGGAAGGGGGTGTGTTAAAGAGGCTCGACTTAGCTATGGCGATATCTGGAAAGGGGGATTCGTAGGAGGTTAGACGTTGAGAGGAGCAATGCCATGAAGGGATTTAAACACAAGGATGAGGATTTTAAATGTGAGGCATTGGGCAATGTCGGTGAGCGAGGACAGGGGTGATGGGTGAGTGGGACAGTGCGAGATAGGTTAAGGGCTGTAAAGTTTTGGGTGAACTGAAGTTTATAGAGGATGGGAGGCTGGCTAGAAGAGCATTGGAGTCTAGAGGTGACAGTGGCATTGAGGGTGATTGAGGTGGAGGGAGAAGGAAAATAATTTGAACCCAACTTTAGGACTGCAAAGGAAATTTGGATTCCTAGCCTGTAGTGTGGTTTCCCAGGGTGAACAGGCTCCAGAATGGTCCGAATGCTTTAGATCGTCCTGAGGTTGTGAAAGGCGCTACATAAATGTAAGTTTGTTCTTAAATCTGAGTTGAAGTCACACCTTCCCTGCGTGTAAGGGAGGCACTGCAGGGCACTTCCAGGTTGATGTCACCAGGCATGGCCTAGCAAGGGAGGATAACTCACTGAGGAGCTCCGTGTTGGAAGGAAAATTTCAAGCTTCAAGGACTTTTTGTGCAAGTTTTCTTCCTTTTGCAAAATGAACGGTGTGATTTAAACAAAATGTACAATTCCCCCTCACTCTCCAAACTTTTCTTCCCCTTTAATACATCCTGGTTAAACTGTGAATGTGTACACATTTTCCATCGTCTCCAACTAGTTAGTTGCCAATCTTAGGCTGTTGTTTTGGCAGAGCACCAAGCAAGGTCAGTGGTAGGAGAATCACGAGCGATTCCTTCTTGGGTTGCATTGAAGCATCCCCTGCTCGTTATCTGACTGCCAACAGTATTAGCAGAGATTGCTGACGTATCTGTTTAAAATTCTCATCCTTGATTTTAAATCCCTCCATGGCCTCGCCCCTCCCTATCTCTGTGTCCTCCTCCAGCCCTACGACCCTCTGAGATCTCTGCGCTCCTCCAATTCTGGCCTCTTGTGCATCCCCGATTTTAATTGCTCCACCATTGGCGGCCGTCCCTTCAGCTGCCTAGGCCCTAAGCTCTGGAATTCTTTTCTTAAACCTCTTTGCCTCGCTATCCCTCTCTCCTCCTTTAAGACACTCCTTAAAATCTTCCTCTTTAACCAAGCTTTTGATCCCCTCTCTTAATATCTCCCTATGTGGCTCGGTGTCAAATTTTGTTTGGTAACGCTCCTGTGAAGTGCTTTGGGACGTTTTACTACGTTAAAGGCGTTATATAAATGCAAGTTGTTGTTGTTGTCGCAATACTAACTCCCTGGGCTGCATTCTAAGACTTGTTTTCTGGGATGCAGAAAACTGGAAAATGAAGTATGCTAGTTCTTTTCTTGCTTTCTTCAGTTGTATCGATCTTGTGACAGTAGGAAGATGGCAAGGTCTGTGCATCCAACAGCATTCAGGACCTAAAGTTTCTGAAACCCAACAGCTGACATTGGAGATACTGCACAGTGCAGGGATTTGCCACACACTGCAAAAGACAAAAAAAAGGTCTACTGCTGCTAATCTAAACCTAGGACATAAAAGGGGCAAAAGTGTATCTGTGCAATCTCTTACATTACTAGTTCCTGATTTAGAGATTGCAAACATAACGGTTCCCTTCCTCCTCCTCCTCCCCCTTAAAGGAAAAGGGTATTTTAAACTTGTACATATGAACAACAACTTGCATTTATATAGCGCCTTTAACATTGTAAAATGTCCCAAGGCGCTTCACAGGAGCGTTATCAAACAAAATTTGACACAGAGCTACAATGAGGTATTAGGACAGGTGACCGAAAGCTTGGTCAAAGAGGTAGGTTTTAAGGAGCATCTTAAAGGAGGAGAGGGAGTTAGAGAGTCGGAGAGGTTTAGGGAGGGAATTCCAGAGCTTAGGACGTAGGCAGCTGGAGGCACGGCCGCCAACGGTGGAGCGATTAAAATCGGAGATGCGCAAGAGGCCAGAATTGGAGGAGTGCAGAGATCTCGGAGGGTTGTAGGCTGGAAATGTTTAGAGATATGGAGGGGCGAGACTATTGGAGGGACTTGAAAACAAGGATGAGAATTTAAAAATCTAGGTGGACCCGAAGCCTGTGTAGGTCAGCGAGAACAGGACTTGGTGCGAGTTAGGATACGGGCAGCAGAATTTTGGACGAGCTCAAGTTTATGGAAATTATAACGGGGAATAAGGAAATAGCAGACGTTAAACAAATATTTTTTATCTGTCTTCACAGTAGAGGACACAAAAGCATACTTGAAATAGTGGGGAACGAAGGGGCTAACGAGAGTGAAGAACTTAAAGTAATTAATGTCAGTAGAGAAAAAGTACCGGACAAACCAATGGGACTAAAAGCCGATAAATCCCCTGGACCTGATGGTCTACATCCTAGGGTTCTAAAAGAGGTGGCTGTAGAGATAGTGGATGCATTGGTTATGATCTTCCAAAATTCCCTAGATTCTAGAACGGTTCCAACGGATTGGAAGGTAGCAAATGTAAGCCCGCTATTCAAGAAAGGAGGGAGAGAGAAAACAGGGAACTACAAGCCAGTTAGCCTGACACCAGTCGTTGGGAAAATGCTGGAATCTATTATTAAGGAAATGGTAACAGGGCACTTAGAAAATCATAATATGCTTAGGCAGAGTCAACGTGGTTTTATGAAAGGGAAATCGTGTTGAACAAATTTATTAGAATTTTTTGAGGATGTAACTAGCAGGATGGATAAAGTGGAACCAGTGCATGTAGTATATTGGATTTTCAAAAGGCTTTCGATAAGGTGCCACATAAAAGGTTGTTATGCAAAATAAGGGCTCTTGGGGTTTGGGGTAATATCATAGCTACAGGATTGGTTAACGGACAGAAAACCGGGAGTAGGGATAAACGGGTCTTTTCAGGTTGGCAGGCTGTAACTAGTGGGTGAAGGGACCGAGTGTAATGTATCCAAGTATCCCACCTAGATACTAAGCTAGGTGGGAAAGTAAGCTGTGAGGAGGACAGGTTAGGTGAGTGGACAAGAAGGTGGCAGATGAAGTATAATGTGGGGAAATGTGAGGTTATTCAATTTGATAGGCAGAATAGAAAAACAGAATATTTTTTAAATGGTGAGAAACTATTAAATATTGGTGTTCAGAACGATTTGGATGTCCTTGTACAAGAAACACCAAGTTAGCATGCAGGTACAGCAAGCAATTAGGAAGCAAATGGCATGTTGGACTTTATTTCAAGGGGGTTGAAGTACAAGGGTAAAGAAGTCTTACTATTGTACAGGGCTTTGGTGAGACCGCACCTGGAGTACTGTGTACAGTTTTGGTCTCCTTATCTAAGGAAGGATATGCTTGCCTTAGAGGCAGTGCAATGAAGGTTCACTAGATTGATTCCTGGGATGAGAAGGATGTCCCATGAGGAGAGGTTGAGTAGAATGGGCCTATACTGTCTGGAGTTTAGAAGAATGAGAGGTGATCTCATTGAAACATGTAAGATTCTGAGGGGGCTTGACAGGGTAGATGCTAAAAGGTTGCTTCCCCTGGCTGGAGAGTCTAGAACTAGGGGGCATAGTCACAGGATAAGGGGTCGGCCATTTAAAACTGAGATGAGTAGGAATTTCTTCACTCAGAGGGTTGTGAATCTTTGGAATTCTCTATCCCAGAGGGCTGTGGATGCTGAGTTGTTGAATATGTTCAAGGCTGAGAAAGATAGATTTTTGGCATCTAAGGGAATCAAGGGGTATGGGGATTGGGCAGGAAAGTGGAGTTGAGGTTGAAGATCAGCCATGATCTTGTTGAATGGCGGAGCAGGCTCGAGGGGCCCAGTGGCCTACTCCTGCTCCTATTTCTTATGGAGGGAAGTTTATGAAAAAAGGGAAATAACCCAGGCCACTCACTCCCATACAGCCAATTATAAGGCGCCATTGACAAAAGTGTGGCAGTAGGCAGTCAGCTCACGCTTTCTTGTGTCGGGAATAGGTTAGATATTATCAGAGGAAAAAAAACAAATGTTCACGACCCTAAGGTAACGTGTTCAGCAAGTACCCTTGTTTAATCTCGTTCTATTGCCATGATTTAATTTAGTGTTTGAAGTGGTCTTCTCAATTTACCTTTCTTGTACCATTTGCTGTCTTGCTCTACTGCTTGACCCTTACATAGAATTTACAGCACAGAAGCCGGCCATTCGGATCAACTGGTCGTTGTCGGTGTTTATGTTGCAGACGAGCCTCCTCCCTCCCTATTTCATCTAACTTTATCAGCATTTCCATCTATTCCTTTCTCTCTCATGTACTTATCTAGCTTCCCCTTGAAGACATCTATGCTATTCGCCTCAACTACTCCATGTAGCAAGTTCTCTCTGGGTAAAGAAGTTTTTCCTGAATTCTTTGTTGGATTGATTCATGACTATCTTATATATATGGCCCCTAAATCTTGCTAATCTAGTCTTTAAAGGGCTCTAGAATAGCTACAAACACCACAGTTACCTCTCCTGACTTGACACCCACCACACGTGAGTTTCCTCCCTCTCATCTGTTATGAAAACTGTTTTCTTACACCTCTGCAACATTGCTCACCTCCAACCCCATCTCGCCCCTTCTGCTGCTGAAACCTTGGTCCATGCCATTTCCGCCTTGAGGCTTGACTTCTCCCATCCCCTCCTAGCTGGCCTCCTTGCATCAACTGTCCATAAACATCAACATCCATAATGCTGCAGCACATGTGCTCACCCACATTCCCATTACCCTATCCTCCTCTGCCCAGTAAGTCTTTCAAAATTCTTTTCTGTTTTCACATCTCTCCATGAGCCCTGCCCTGCCCTGCCCTGGTGGTGGCTACTTGTTCAGCCACTCTCCTTCTGCTCTCTGAAATTCTCTTCTCAGTTCCCTCCGCCATTCCATCTCTTTCCCTGCTTTGAAAAGTTTCCTCAAACCCCTCCTCTTCAACCATGCCTTCAGTTCCCCAATCCCAGCCTCTCTATTCCTCTCCGCTTTCCTGCTTTCTGTGTACACGGTATCTTTTTCTTTCTTATTGTAATGTTCTCTGAGATGTCTTCCTACATGCGAGGAGCACAAGATCAATGCATGTTGTTACATATGTCTATAAGGCCACTGCTTAGTTGACTCGTTTCAAGGCTCAAAACCCCATGTTTCTCTCATCTTTCCTCATAGCTCAGTCCTCTACCACTAGGGACTTTTTCAGACTTGCACTCTACTGTTTAGTTTATACAGTTCGTATTCTGTTGGTTTTGTTGTTTGCTGGCCTGCAGTGGCTGGACTTATTGAGCGTCGAATCTAAAAACTAAACACCTTAGATTTTTTTAACTTCACCCGTGGCTGTTTTAACTTCTATTTTTCTTCCTTTGTGCAATACTTTACAGTTGTCCATATTCAATTTCATTTGTCGTTGTTCTGAACACGTATATAATTTGGCCGTTACTGATGCCACGTAAGCAAAGTCAAATGCCCATTTGTTCTACCGCTCTGTGGTGTTCGACAATCAGATGCTCGTTGAGACTTGGGTTTCACCTGGAAGGCCAGGGCAACCAGGCGTTGTTGTGGTCAGTCGTATTTTCTTCAGAATACTAGTGCTGTTGCAATCATGCACTAAAATAGAATATTTTTGGTCTTTGGTTTATTGGCTGATTACTTTGATGTGTGAATTGGCTTGGAATCTGAGCATGCCAGGATTGCTGTCTGCTTTTTCTGGTGCTTGATTCAGTTAAATGATCCGGTGTATTTTTCATGCTTTAGGTTTGATAGGTGCACGATTGTTGTGGAAGTGTTGAGTTTACTGGCATTTGTCACTCAGACAAGCTCCAATACTTTCATGGTGCGACTAAGCCATAGACTCAAGTCCTGATAAACCTTTGAATAAAATGTCACCCCCCCCTTTATAAAAAGGCTAGGGGAGTTAATGCAACAGTTCAGCTTGTGAGTAAGCTGTTTTTGTGCTTTATATTAGTAATACTTCACGTTACGCAATTGAATACAATTGTTTTAATTCCTTACAATTTCCCCCCTTCCACTTACTTCCTCTTCTGCATGTGAGAACCTCTTTGTTCTAGAAAAGGGAAGACTGAGGGGTGACCTGATAGAGGCTTTTAAGATTATGAATGGGTTTGATAGGGTAGATGTAGAGATGATGTTTCCACTCATTGTGGGGTGGGGGGGGGGGGAGGGAAGAGACCAAAACTAGGGGCCATAAATATAAGACAGTCACTAATAAATCCAATAGGGAATTCAAGAGAAAGTTCTTTACCCAGAGAGTGGTGGGAATGTGGAATTTGCTCCTAGCACTTATGTTGATTTGGCTTTGTGAGATGGAGGGCGTCAACCTTGGGTGACTCCTGTGTTTTCCTTTCTTTTCTTTCCAAATGAGGGAAGGTGCCTATTCTCTAATTGGCACTTTCCCTTGATGGGTTTGGGAAACATGGTGTAATCTCGCATCCTGCCACACTCATACAAAGTATTTAAGTTTTTTGTTTTTTGTAGTGATGTATTATCCAGTAGAATAATGCATTTGTTGCCTTTTTTAAAATTAAAGTTTAAAAAATTGAGAATTTGAACTTCTTTAGCTTAGTGGGCACTGAGTCCTACAGATCAGAATAAAGGTTCGATCCCTGGTCGATATCACTGCTTGATCTCAGCCAGGGTGGCAGCTAGTGGACTACGATTGGCCTCAGTACCTTGGGATAGGGATGGGAAAAGCCACGGTTCCCACTCTGATTGCAGTCCAGTGATCTCTGCTGGAAATCGCCTGATCGTGGACATGGAGTGAGAGCTGGAGGAGGCTCAGCTCTGATGCCCCTTGTGAGCCAAGTGGTCTGGCAACTCTTGCTGTTTAGGCTCGCACGTTAAGTATGGCCACTCAAACAAGATACCAGCAGTGTCAGCCTTGGCTCAGTTGGTAGCTCTCTTGAGTCCCACTCCAGAGACCTGAGCAGATAATCTATGCTGACACTCCACTGTGGTACATGTCGGAAACGCCGTCTTTCGAATGAAATGTTAAACCGAGGCCCCATCTGCCTCCTCATGTGGATGTAAAAGATCCCACGGCACTATTTCGAAGAAGAGTAGGTGGGTTCTCCCCGGTGCCCTGGCTGATATCAATCCCTTAACCAACATCACTAAAACAGATATATTCTGGTCATTATCTCATTGATTTTTGTGGGACCTTGCTGTGCGCAAATTGGCTGCTGCATTTCCTACATTACAACAGTGATTACACTTCAAAAGTACTTCAGTTGCTGTAAAGCGCTTTGGGACGTCCTAAGGTTGTGAAAGGCGCTATATAACTGCAAGTTCGTTTGTTCTTAATTCTTACCAACAGGCAGCTAGCTCCCACGAACAATATCCCAGCATGAATCGGTGACTTTAGGACAGGAGGCTAACAATTTGGGGGGAAAACTGATTTGAGATTTAAATAAAACTTGAGTGCTAGGGACAGTTGGGAGCACTGGGGGGAGAGGGGTGCATGATATATTCCAAATTCTATCCCAGCTTGGACCCCTTCCTGGTTTGGAGCTTAAAAGGAGTTAAAAGCTGCACTTGGATTAGATTCTTGGGGCCCCAGCCACTGCAAGTTAAGGTTATCACTTAAAAAAAACATATGGCTTATGCTAATGTCAGATGTCATTTTTACAGCTTATTGCACAGAGATCATAACTCTTTGTAATTAAAACAGTCCACCAGTGGATTAAGAAGCAAGTTAATGTCTTCTGGGACTTGGTGCCACTTAAACAAATTAATGTGTGTTGTGACGTTGGGAGCAGGACATGTTTATGAAACTGATGGCCACTATTCTGGGACTGCACCATAGTTTAATGAGAAAGTAAACCAGGTTGATTCTTCTAAATCACAGTCGCACTGCAGCTATTTTTAATAACAATTGCAGGGATGCTTTTTAAACTAGATGGGCGGGTGGACAGAGTTAACATACAGATCAGCTGTGACCTAATCGAAAGGCGGAATAGGCTCGAGGGACTGAATGGCCTACTCCTGTCCATATGTTTTTCCTAAACTAATGTTTATCTCGCAATTTGTTAATTCCTCTAAATGTTTAAAGATAAAATATTGCAGTAGGTCTGAACGTACTCATTAATGAATGAGAGTGTGGGAGACCGCTTTGTGAGCAGCGAAATATAGTGTTTGCGATGCCACCACCAAACACATCTTCCGCTCCCCTCCCAGCATTCCGAAGGGACCGTTTCCTCCGTGACACCATGCACCATGCTTCTATCACCGCAACATCTGCTCCTCTTCCCACCGCACCTTCCCGTGCGAGCGCAGGAGATGCAACACCTGTCCTTTCACCTCCTCCCTTCCCACCATCCAGGGTCCCAAACACTCCTTCCAGGTGAAATAGTGATTTACTTGTACTGCTTTCAATTTAGTATACAGTATTTGCTGCTCACAATGCGGTCTCCTCTACACTGGGGAGACCAAACACAGATTGGGTGATTGATTTGCTGAACACCTCCGTTCAGTCCACAAGTGTGACCCTGAGCTTCTGGTTGCTTGCCATTTTAATTCCCCATCCCACTTCCACTCTGACCTCTCTGTCCTCGGCCTGTTGCACTGTTCCAATGAAGCTCAACGGAAACTCGAGGAACAGCATCTTATCTTTCGATCAGGCACTTTACAACCTTCCGGACTCGACATTGATTTGAATAACTTCAGATCATAACCACTGCTCCCATTTTTTTCAGACAGCAGGTGTTGGTAATGGTTCTGATGTTGCCATTTACAGCTCCTCTAGACCCATCTTTTGTTTATTTACTTGTCCCATTACCACCCTCCTTGCCTTGCACCATCATCCCTTTTTTTTATTTAATCACTCCTGCCTTCCACCCTATCGCAGACCCTCCCTTTTGTTCTTTCTTTCCTGTTCCCCCCCACCCCCCACCCTTTTTCCCCGGCTCAATACTTGCTTAAAAACTGTTAAATCTTTACTATTTCCAGTTCTGATGAAAGGTCATCGACCTGAAACGTTAACTCTGTTTCTCTCTCCAAAGATGCTGCCTGACTTACTGAGTATTTCCAGCATTTTCTGTTTTTATTGTTGTGTTAAATGTTGGTCAATATTTTGCAGACTTAGAGGTGATCGGATAGAAGTCTATAAAATAATTAAAGAGCTGGATCGCATGCCTGTTGAGAGATTATTCCAGTTTAACAGAATGGGGAATACCAAGAGTAGGAATAGATTGGATATTAGGCAGTTCTTTTTTCCCCGGAGAGTAGTGAGCCTCTGGAATACATTATAAAAACAGAAGATGCTGGAAATACTCAGCAAGTCGGGCAGCATCTGTGGAGAAAGAAACAGACTCAACATTTCAGTTCGCTGACCTTTCGTCAGAACTGGAAGAAGTTAAAGATTAAACAGTTTTTAAGCAAGTACAGAGCCAGGGAAAGTGGGGTGGAGGGAGGGGAGGAGAGAACAAAAGGGAAGGTCTGTGATGGGGTGCAGGGCAAAAGGGATGATGGTGCAAGGCAAGGAGCGCGGTAATGGGACAAGTAAAGAACCAAAAGATGGGTCTAGAGGAGCTGCAAATGACAACAGCAGAATCATTACCACCAGCTGCAGTCCAAAAAAGTGGAGCAGTGGTTATGATCTGAAGTTATTGAAATCAGTATTGAGTCCGGACGGTTGTGAAGTGCCTAACCGAAAGATGAGGTGCTGTTCCTCGAGCTTCCGCTGGGCTTCATTGGAACAATGTAGGAGGCCGAGGACAGAGAGGTCGGAGTGGGACAAAGAATTAAAATGGGAAGCGACCGGAAGGCCAGGGTCATGCACAAGCTTCAACTTAGTATAAGTTCCAACGCTGTCAGCATTACATTTTACTGACATCCCAGTTGGGGAAGAAAGCTCATCAGAGCAGATAGGCAAAAATTTCTCTCAGCCACCATTAATCTCAACGGAAATTCTCGTGACAACTTGTCATTACCTTGTACACTCAGCTAAATATAACTAAATTAGTCTTTGTGTTTCAATTTTGTGAGTGCCTTCCTTTCTAGAGTTTTCCATATTGTTGTTAAAAAAATCTTTTTGTTTTAAAAGGTGTGGAATAATTTAATCCAAGTGATATTAGATGGTGTGTGAGGGCAGTCAACTCTGAAGGGCATCAGGCATCACACATCACAACTGAACCCAATCCTTACTTGATACCGATGCACACTAAGATCATTGGATAGCAATCGAGCAAGAATCCTAGCTAACTTTTTTTTTACTCCCACCTCCTCTAACCTAGAGACAGCCAGGCAATTGTAGGGTTCCCAACTGCTGTACTCCCCCTGCGATCAGTTAACTCAGCTCACCCCTTGGATTGTATCCTGGGACCTTTGTGCTCTGGGTGGCTCGCTATCACGCCAAGCAGTGTGTTAATCTAAAGCCATCAGAGAGCTAATAAACCAGGTTTAAATCCTCTGAGCATTGTCGCAGCATTTCTATGCCACAACAGGAGTTTTTAATCATATATGCTGACCATAATTAATTATATAGAATTTCATAGTATTTACAGCACAGAAACAGGCCATTCAGCCCAACTGGCCTATGCCGGCATTTATGCTCCACAAGAGCCTCCTCCCTCCCTACTTCATCTAACCCTATCAGCGTACCCTTCTATTCCTTTCTCCTTCATGTGCTTATCTAACTTCCCCTTAAATGCATCTATGCTATTCACCTCAACTGCTCCTTGTGGTAGCACGTTCCACATTCTTACCACCCTTTGAGTAAAGAAGTTTCTCCTGAATTTCCTATTGGATTTATTAGTAACTATCTTTATATTGAAGACCTCTAGTTTTGGTCTCCCCCGCAAGTGGAAACGTTTTCTCTACGTCGATCCTATGAAACCCTTTCATTATCTTAAAGACCTCTATCAGGTCACCCCTCAACCTTCTCTTTTCGAGAGAAAAGAGCCCCAACCTTTCCTGTTAAGCATATCCTCTCAGTTCTGTTATCATCCTTGTGAATCTTTATTGCACCCTCTCCAATGCCTCTACATCCTTTCTATCATGGAGGCCAGAGCTGTGCACAGTGCTCCCAAGTGTGTTCTAACCAAGGTTCTATACAAGTTTAAAATAACTTCTCTGCTTTTCAATTCTATCCCTCTAGAAGTGAATCCCAGTGCTTGATTTGCCTTTTTTTGTGGCCTTGTTAACCTGTGTCGCTACTTTAGTGATCTGTGTGTCTGTACCCCTGGATCCCTTTGCTCCTCTATCCCATTTACATTAAAGAAAGAACTTGGATTTATAAGTGCTTTATCACATCCTCAGGATGCCTTGAAATTTATAATCAATGGATTACTTTTCGAAGTGCAGTCACTGTTAGGTAAGTAAACGTAGCAGTCAACTTTGTACATAGCAAATGAATGAGTGACTGGACAATTTGTTTCTAGTGGTGTTTGAGGGGCAAATGTTGACCAAGACACCAGAACTCGCTGCACTTCGATTAGTACCGTGTGATCCTACACATCCTCCTGAGCAGGCAGACGAGGCCTCGGACAGTGAAGTGCACTGCCTTCAGTACTGCACTAAAGTGTCAACCTAGATTATGTGCTCAAGTCTCTGGAGCCGGCCTTTAATCCATGGCTGCCTCACTCTGAGGCCAGAGTTAGCTTGTAATCAACTAATTATTTCTTAATAAAACTTGCAGAGATTAAGTTACAGTTGTTGATCCTTCAGAATGAACATCTGCATCCTCAACAAGTAGCTGTATTTTAAAAATAAAATTGTTATACTGCGTTTGCAAATTTAATTAATCCTTTGGATTAGAAGAATGAGGACTTGGGTGAGAATCGGATGACAGGACCAGTGGAACCAAACCTCAGCACAAGTCGATGCTTTCAGGAGAGGAGGAAATAAAAGGGAGAGTTATAAATCTTGGAAGGGGGCGGGGGAACGTTTTATTGTTGTAGGTAACTCATTTGTAATATTGTTTTTTTTCAGTCATCCAAAAGACAGATGAAGAGTGAAAGTGACTGCTGACTCTTTGTAAATACTGCATTTTATTTTTGGCTTTGGTAAAGTTTGTGGTGAATCCTCACAGCTGTGACCATGTCGGTGGATATGAATAGCCAGAGTTCTGATAGTAATGACGACTATAATGAAGACTCTGAGGAGGAGGAGGATCAGGTGGATATGAGTGACTATTACGAAGGGGTAGCGAGTGATGTGGAGCAGCAAGGTGCAGACGCCTTCGATCCAGAGGAATATCAGTTCACGTGTCTGTCGTACAAGGAGTCAGAGAATGTACTAAGGGAGCAAGTTGACACCATGGCAAGTACACTAAAGGTGAGGCTTTGGAAGAAGTTTAGTGCATATTTCTGACACATTATGTAAGTTTGACTGTTTCCAAATGTCAGGTGCCTACTTTCAAAGTTAGAAGAACTGAAGCTTCTGTAATGAGTTGTGCTCATTTAATTGGAATTTGAGCAAAACTATTTCCAGTCTAGTTTCCACCTGTTGCATTTTTTCTTACCGTCACTTATGAACACTCACTAACTCTCGCTGTCGTATAGTTCTTTGGGTGACAGTAACCACTTACATATGAATTGAGTTGGTGTTGGCAGGCTATTTGACTACACATTATTCAAGTTGATTCCTGCAATTCCCACACCTACACATTTTGCAGTAGTTGTGCCTGGATCAAATGGTATTAATTACTTTTTGGTGTCTAGCAATGGGAAAGCTGGCTGTTCTTTTTCTGTTTGTGCTCTCCCCATGTCCCTTAAGTGGTAATCTTGCAATGGATTAGAATCATTCAGCACAGAAGGAGGCCATTTAGCCCATCGTGCCTGTGTCGGCTCTTTGAAAGAGCTATCCAATTAGTCCCACTCCCCTGCTCTTTCCCCGTAGCCCGGCAAATTTGTCCTTTTTAAGTATATACCCAGTTCTCTTTTGAAAGTTACTATTGTTGGCTCTCATCCAACGTGGTACTGCAAGTACAGACAGTACTGCAAGTACCGCTGCACATCATGGCTTTGTTGTCTGGAGCCGGACTGTCCAGGTTCGCATCTAGTAAAAACAGGGCATATTAGACATCAAGCAGATTATCAAGAGTTGCTGGTAAATCATGGTAAATAGTTGTTGGGACATAAAGCATATCCTCAGGGCTTGTGGTCAAAACACCTCTGTAAAGGGGTTACTTGTGTGCTGAATTTTAAGGCCCCCTCGATCTATTTATACTTGCTCACTTTTTGCTTTTAGTTGGAATGTTTTAAAATGTATCTTGTTTCTTGGGTGTTCTTAGAAACATTCTGGAGGTCTGATCAAATGGTATTAATTACTTTTTGGTGTTTAGCAACAGGAAAATGAGGTTAAACCAGTTGATTTGAAGCACGAATATAATGGTATATTATCACGTTTGAAATAACTAGAAATTACAAGGCAAATGCTGTGGTAACAGGTACGCTAGTTTAGTGGTCATGTTACTGGACTAGTAATTCAGAGAATGTAAATTCAAATCCCACCATGGCAGTTTGAGAATTTGAATTCAGTTTAGAAAAAAACCAAAGGAACCTGAAAATAGAAAACTGGTGTCAGTGAAGGTGACCTTTGAAAACCGTAAAAACCCAACTGGTTCACTCATGTCCTTTAGGGAAGGAAACCTGCCATCCTTATCTGGTCTGGCCTATATGTGACTCCAGTGCCACACCAACATGATTGACTCTTAACTGCCCTCTAGAGTGGTCCAGCAAGCCACTCTGTTGTTAAGGATGGGCAATAAATGCCAACCTTGCCAGCGACATACGCATCCTGAAAGTGGATTTTTAAAAAGTGTAACTCTTCTTTCTTACGATATTGTGATCAGTGGTGTTAGCAAAGCTCTGTTTAGTTTTTCAGTGACTGAAACATCAGAGGGAACACTAGATCCTGACACACATGATTTGGGCTGGGTAGGAAGAAAAAAAGAGTTTTGCCTAAGCGCAAAGCAATTGGTTTGAGTTTCCACAAAAAAATGGCCAGAATCACAGAATGCAGCCCATCAAAGGCCAGTAAAATCCTGAAGTTTCAAGCAATAAGAACAGAATTTGACGTAATCAGTCGCTGTAAACCACTGTTGCTGTCTATAGATACCACAGTTGTTTCTCTAATGGATAGGATTCCCTCCCACTCGACCTCCAGTCACATTGAATACCACTTCTCCTTTCAAACCAAGGGGCAGCATGGGATGAATTTAATTAGGGTTGTGTTTTTTTTTGGTATTGTTACGATACATGGATGTTTCTTACTTCTAGGGGGAGACTGCTTGTTGTCTGACGGGACCAGGTATGGTGCCACTTGCTTAACGTTAGGACTGTGGTGACTGAATAAGTCAAACTCAGATTTTTATTGCAAGGACTCTGGGGGTTTTTTCACCAGTGTTTTGGGGATTGCATTATGCGATTCCTTTCTTAGCCTGAAAATAGAAAACCAGTGATCTTATTATTGTAGTGGCACCAGGCAGCTTCCTTTTCTTGACCATAAAAGATTCATTAAAATAGTCCTTCAACACTCCCCTGTTTTTCTCTTCTTTTAAATCTCTTCTCCTCCCCCCCCCCCCCCCCCACTGCCCCGAACCATACTATGAGTTGGAATTTACCTGTCATCTATTTTGCTCCACTACAACTCTTGTTCATGGAGAACAAGTCGTCCCCCCACTCCAAAATGATCACAACGTGATACATTTATGCACTTCTGTAAGAACAAAATTACTTACAAGTGGTTGTTTCCTGACAATTCTCAGAATGCAATTTGTGCTCCGAGATTGGGCAAAATGGGTACAATAGACGGCATGAATTCACCTCACTCTAACCCTAACCGTAACCCAATCTTGTCAGGTTTTTTTGTGGGGGTAGGACAGAACAAAGGAGGTCAAATTTCCCCCACCTGTTCATCAAAGTCTTTGATTCCTAACGAAATATGAACATTTTGCAAGTGAATCAAATGGCTGCCAGTGAGTTTCGGATCTCCATTCATAAGCTTGGCCAATTGGATTTTCAACATACCTTGGAAAAATGGAGAAAGCTGCTGTACTCAAATCAGAAGTATTGAGGCATTGGTTTTCAGTGGGTCCCAGGACCCTATGAGTTATCAGACTTCAGCATTTGTCCACTTAACAGTCGCTCATTTATGTTGCTGTTTCATTTTAGAAAAAAGTTTTCTGCAGCAATAGCATTGGGCTTCTGATACAATCTTTTGGAAGGGCCTGTGGGAGCATATAGATACTTACCGGAGGTCATTGGGGTGGTGTCAGTGCAAAATAAAACGCAGAACAATATCAAATGCTCTGGATTACAAATTCATATTTAAATAAATGCTGCTCAACGCTGTTCAAACTTGTGGCATTAAACAGATTCCTCATTGTTAAAGGTGGAATATAATCTTGCTCAATTTATTGCGACACTGTTTGTTGGGGAGTATCTTTATGATGTGTGATACCCTAATTAAAACGAGTATGTATGTTTTTCTTTGTCTAATTTCATTTTATCCACTTCACTATTTTCCTGAGGCCTGGGTAAATGTCCTCCTATTTTTCTTTTTTCCCATCCCCTTATGGGAAAGTGCCAAACCACAATTTTATGTCTTCCCCGGTTAGCATTGTTTAATGGAGAACAAGTCCAAACTGGAATCTACCATTCCATGGTGCGGGGAATTAGCATGTAGCACAGAAGTGTTACTGATCTGCCTCAATTTTACATGGTCTGGATACCACGATGCTCTGGCAGTCAGCTTTGATGGAGGAATTATTTTTGAATCTACCAGTTCTGATATGTTACGTACAAAAGTTGAATTTTCCACATTTATTGACTGAATTGGACCCGTGTGGAGTAAGCGCACTCAACTTAAACATTTCTCGCACAAATCTCAAGACCACAAGAAATATTCAAATAATAAATTAGGGCTTGATTGACAATTGCGGCATTATTCATCTGATTCAGTTTCCAATATCTGTTCCGGAAGTTGTGAACTACTGACCAATGATGCTTTAGTCTCAAATAATTTTTGTTTCTAGTGATCCCAGTGTATTTCAAAATCCAGTTGTCAAAGAAAAGTTAACCCTCAGAGTCAATGAAAATAGTAACTTTTGTTCACTATCTTCCTCCTAATTCTAGCCATTGTAATCTCTCTTGCTATTTGTTGAGGGTGAAGTTCCCCAGGAGTGCCTTGCTCCAAACCAGGGCACAACAGATTGGTGGAACTCAGTTTTGTATCTCATCATTCTCCACAATAATCCCGTGATTCAGGTGATGCCACTTGCATATCCTGTAATTCTAGTAGTTCTTTCACTTGCTCTGTGGATGTTGGGGTTAGCTCTGCTTCCTAACATTATTCCCTGGCCTTTTCACGCTAGGAGCAAAAGGGAGCTCTGTCAACATCCCTAACCCAGACAGGCAGTGAATTGAGGCACAGAGATGCATGGAGCAGCAAATCTGATGAGGGTCCAAGTGACTCCCTCCGCCTTCTACTCAACCTCCAGTTGCATTGAGTACCAATGTACTCACTTAAGACATTGCATATTTTGTAAAAAGGAAGTTGTACTCTGTCTAGACACTAAATAGGTAGCCAAGGTAAATGCCACGGCCCTATTTTTATTTGTTGAGCCAGATGGTTGATATGGTGAAATTCGTTGATGTTTCTGCTACATCTGACTCTCGAGTATAATAATTTAACTCGGACCTTGGTGTTATCCTGGGGTGAGATTTCATCTTATTTCCCTCACCCCACATGCATCAAGTTTGGAGGAGGGGGGGAGAGGAAGAGAAACAAAGTGTTTCTCCACAGGAGTGGGAGGTTGTGTTAGAGATGCACTGTGCCGCCCTTGTGCAATTCCTAAGGGCTTGATTAAGAGATGCATTGGCAGAAGCTCACTCTGTCTGTCTGCTAGATTAATTGATGCATGTTGTGAAGGACAGTATAAAATGCCGCAACAAAAAGAAGCTGGAATACTGTGGATTATAAATCAAACAGTAACACATTTCTGTGGTAAGAAAATCCATTGTTTTAAAAAAAAGCGCTAATTGTTTTCTGGTTTGCTAATTGCAGTAAAGTTGTAATTTCTGACAATCTGATTGAAGTCATTGTGAGAGCAGTAGATGCAATGCAAAAGATAAGTGGTTTTATCAGACATCACAACAAAACAACGTGTAGGCCCAGCAACCCCTAGTAGCAGTGCACAGACTTCAGACTTATGGATTTTATAACTCTGATGTTTGCTCCCCTGATGGCTTAGTGCAGAGGTTCCCAAACGGGACGGAAGGCGTTACTGGGGGGGGGCGCGAGAAGGACCACAAACATAATGACTGGGAAATTCCTTGGATCTGCTCCTGCTTCGTTGGCGTTACGCTGCTGCAATTCCGGCAAAGTAACACCGGAGGGTGCCAGCCAGGAGAGCATTGGAATAGTCGAGTCTAGAGGCAACAAAGTCGTGGATGGGGGTTTCAGCAGCAGATGAACTGAGACGGGCAGTGCTACGGAGGTTGAAGTAGGTGGTCTTGGTGATAGAGTGGATATGGGGTCGTAAGCTCAGCTCAGGGTTAAATAGGATGCCAAGGTTGTGAACGGTCTGTTTGAGCCTCAGATATGGCCAGAGATGGGGATGGAGTCAGTGGCGAGGGAACGGAGTTTGTGGCGGCGACCGAATACAATGACTTTGGTCTTCCCAATATTCAATATCACAGTCCTGAAGATGTGAAAGGTGACCTTCTCGTGCTTATTATGCTGCCCCTACATAATATACCTGCAGGTGAGGAAGTTAATATAATCCAGAGCAGAGTTGATTTTGAGCAACTTTTTTTTGCTTTATAAAATCAGCCATTACATTGAAATAAACCTCTCTAAATGATATCTCCTGTATTCTATAAAGATATCAGATCCTCCAGTCCCATGCAGTTCAAGATTCTGATGCTCTTTGGCACGTGTGAAGAGGAAGTAAAATTCAATCATGCAGCACGCATTCATTTTGAGACCTGGTTAATATGGAATCAATCCTGAGTTAGCTTCTCAGGATTGTGTGACCTGATGACTGCAAGTGGTTGCTAGGCCATTTCTCTCTCTTTCTCCCTCTGTGTATCCTTCTCTGAGTCTTATCCCTTTCAAACTTTATCTCTCCAATTTTTTTTTGTCCTACAGACTCCCTTCCCACTGTATTGTTGAGCTAAAGACTGATTCCAACATCTCCTATTATAACAAATTCATTCAAGCCAAGGACCACCAAAACTGGAAATCTTTGCCAACTACTCCCAACCCTGACCCAAGTTTTTCTTTCCTTCCCGTAATCTGTGGGCTTTTAAAACCTAACCTTGGTGTCATCCACTTAGAACTCATTGAATTATTTCATAATCCCTCCTAATCTTTTCAACTTCGATGGTATCATTGCAGTATAGGCCTGGATTTATCATCAACAACAACTTGCATTTATATAGTGCCTTTAACATAGTAAAATATCCCAAGGCGCTTCACAGGAGCGTTATCAAACAAAATTGGTCATCAAAAGAAACTCCATTTTAAAAAAAGCTTACTTTCCAGTAAAATTGGAGCTCCATTTTATTTCAGTCGAACTTAATGTGGATTTTAAGCACGTGGAGATAGTTCTTAAATTTAATAAAGAGATCTTTTTGGCTGGATTTCAGATCACAAACTGCTTAAACAACTGGATGATCATAAATTTCTGTATAAATGTCATCCTTTCAGGCCAGTATAAATTAAATTTCCTTCATAACTTTTATTTTTTGTGCAAAGCCCCTTCTTTCCTGTGACCCTGTTATAACTGATGTACTAAAACACCTCTCTTCTGATATAACTTGAAACAATGCCATAAAATCATATGGAAGTAATGGGGACTCAGGAAAACCTGGTGAAAGTACAAATTCTCAAAGCAAAACTCAAAACTACAAGCTCAAACTGTTCGATTAAAAACGTAATACATATAATATATTTGAATGCTGTTAGAGTTTGTGTAGTGTTTGTTTTTGTTTTAAGTCTTTCAGGAGGAAAGAGGAGCATTTTTCCCCCTCCCTCACCCCCTTCACTGAACGCCCTGACTGACACTTTAAGTGGCTATTCTTCATGTGTGACCCGAGACGGTGAGCAGTGGTACTTTGATTCAGTCCTTGCGTTGCACGTACCCAGCAAGCCATTGAGAGAATTTTTATAAACCCCCAAGGTTTCACTCCTGAGCTCCCTGTAATCCCTATTGTTTGAGTTGTCTGACAGTTGATCCCATAATGTACTGTAGTATTTCATTTAGAAGAAAGACGTGCACGTCCTCAGGATGTCCCAAAGCACTTTACAGCGTTTGAGGTATAGTCACTGTTGCAACGTAGTCAATGCGGCAGCCAGTTTGCACACAGCAAGGTCCCACAAACAGCAATGTGATGATTTTTAGTGATGTTGGTTGACATCATTAAATATTGGCCAGGACATTGCAAAGAACTCTCCTGTTCTTCTTTGAAATAGTGCCATGGGAACTCTTATGTCCACCTGAGAGGGCAGTTGGGGCTTCAGTTTAACGCCTCTCTCAAAAGACGGTGCCTCCGACAGTTCAGTACTCCCTCAGTACTGCACTGGAGTGTCAGCCTAGATTTTGTGCTCAAGTTTCTGGAGTGGGACTTGAATCCAGAACCTTCTGACTCAAGTGAGTGCGCTCCCCACTGAGCCATGGCTAAGACCATATGTATAATTGCATATATAATTCATTTAAGATACAAAAGTACATGTCCTGTAGGCACGTGACTCTTCTTAAAAGTTATTATTGAGTAGCTATTGACCAAATCCATGATCAGAGATATACGGGCCTTTCATAAACTTTTCAAAGCATGAGAGAGGTAGCAAAACGAAATGCTTTCAGAAGTCATTCATGAACGTCCCTAGTACATTTTTTTTGTAAGTGCAACCAAAAGATTAGTAGAAGAAAATAAAACCAAGAACATACATTTATATGGTGCTTTATCACATCCTCAGGAAGTCCTAAAGTGCTCCAAACAATGAGTTAGTTTTGATGTGCAGTCACTATGTAGACAAACGTGGCAGCTAGTTTGTGCACAGCAAGATGCTAAAACAGCACATGAATGAGTAACCAGACCATCTGTTTTTGGTGTTGGTTGAGGGAGGAATATTGGCCAGGATACTGGGAGAATTCCCCAATCACTTTCAAACGTAGGATCTTTTATATCTACCTGAACAGACATATGTGGCTTTGGTTTAATGTCTCAACTGAAAGACGGCACCCTCAGTACTATGGTAAGGGTACGGTAGCATTGTGGTTATGTTACTGGACTAGTAATCCAGAGGCCTGGACTAATAATCCAGAGTCATGAGTTCAAATCCTGCCACGGCAGCTAGGGAATTTAAATTCAATTAATTAAATAAAATCTGGAATTAAAAAAACTAGTATCAGTAATGGTGGCCATGAAACTAAATACCCATCTGGTTCACCAATGTCCTTTAGGGAAGGAAACTTGCCGTCTTTACCCGGTCTGGCCTGTATGTGACTCCAGACCCACAGCAATGTGGTTGATTCTTACTCGCCCTCTGAAAGGGCCTAGCAAGCCACTCAAGAAGGCAGCTCACCACCACCTTCTCAAGGGCAATTAGGGATGGGCAACAAATGCTGGCCTTGCCAGCGACACCCACATCCTATGAACAAAAAAAAGTACTGCACTGAAGTGCCAGCTGAGATTGTGTGCTCGGGTCCTGGAGTGGGACTTGAACCCACAACTTTCTGACTCTGGAAACTGTGTTACCAAGTGAGCGAAGCTACTACTTAAACACTTGCAATATTCCCAGCAAGATTGGACAGAAGAAGCCTCCTGTCTTTATCAATGTTTGGAAATAAACATCTACTGAATTGCTCAGAAGTAATGCTAACAAACCAAATCACTGTAAATTGAATTTTTATTTGTTGGGCTGTAACTTTTAACTGTCCTATAAATCTAGAAGAGTGCCGTATGTAGCTTTTTAAATGATCCTTTAAAGAGTGGAGTGATTAATTTTACAGCAGCTGAGAAGATCATGCCTATGTGGGCACAGTGACATATGTTGCAACAATCTATGTACGCTTAGTAGTTGGAATAATTTACTTTTTCAAGCAATTGTGAGGAGTTCAAAAGTTAATTTAAATTGATATAGATTTGCCATGTAAAAGAACATTTGAATACTTGACGAGGAGTGGAAATGAATGCAAAATCAGGGAATGTGTCCGTTGGGGAGACATGAGACCAAAAATAGTGGAGATGGATTTTTACGATTTTTTTGATGGAAGAGAAAAAGAGAGGGAGGGAGAAAATGGTGACATGGTCTTGCTAATTAAACTTTCCGACTAGTCTGGTGTCATTACTTTTCCATCGAGTCAATTTGAAGATGAAGTTAGCACTCAGTCGCTAATTCGTTCCCTATTTACTGTGCCTGATCATTTATTTGCAGGCCCATTACATCAGAGTTGTGTTTTTAGGATGCGTTTACTCTGGTTACAGCTCAAGTGACTGTATATTTGGCAAGAGAACAACTAGTCTAGGCAAGCTTATATAGTTGTCTTCAGCCAGCAGGTAACTTTTTTTCCCCCCTGCCAGAAAAATGAAATGATACCTTGGCTGCGGTTATAAAAACTCCCACCAGCTTGAAACATTCATGGATTTTTTAAAACAAAAGTGCTGGACAAAGATAGCAGGTCCACTGACATTTGAAGGAGAAAAGATAAGGATAACTTTTGGGGTACAGGCTCTTCAGATCAAGAGCCTCCATCCAAACATTAACCTACCATACCTCTTTGTAAGGGATGAGGTCCTGCAAGATGAATTTAAGGAGTTAGGAGATAAATTAAAAAGCAGGACCTCAAAGGTAGTGATCTCAGGATTACTACCAGTGCCACATCCTAGGAGAATAGACCTGATGAATGCGTGGCTGCAGGGATGGTGTAGGAGGGAGGGATTTAGATTCCTGGGACATTGGGACCGGTTCTGGGGAAGGTGGGACCTGTACAAGCGGGACGGCTTACACCCGAGCAGGACCGGGACCAATGTCCTCGCGGGGGTGTTTGCTAGTGCTGTTGGGGAAGGTTTAAACTAGAATGGCAGGGGGATGAGAACCTAAGCAGAGAGTCAGAGGAGGGGGAAACAAGGATAGAAACAAAAGACAGAAAGGGAAGGAGCAATACTGGAAGGCAGAAAAAACAAGGGCGAGAAACAAATAGGGCCATAGTACAAAATAATACTGAGATGACTAGCAATCTTAAAAAGACAAGTCTAAAGGCATTGTGTCTTAATGCGCGGAGCATTCGCAATAAGGTAGATGAATTAACAGCGCAGATAGATATTAATGGGTATGATATAGTTGCGATTACGGAGACATGGCAGCAGGGCGACCAAGGATGGGAATTGAACATCCAGGGGTATCCAATATTTAGGAAGGACAGGCAAAAAGGGAAAGGAGGTGGGGTAGCGTTGCTAGTAAAGGAGGAAATCAATGCAATAGTGAGGAAGGATATTGGCTCGGAAAATCACTATAGGGAATCTATATGGGTGGAGCTAAGAAACACAAAGGGCAGAAAACGTTGGTGGAGGTTGTCTATAGGCCCCCAAACAGTAGTGGAGATGTAGGGGAGGGCATTAAACAGGAAATTAGAGATGCATGGGAGACTAATTTACATATAGATTGGTCAAACCAAATTAGCAATAATACTGTGGAGGAGGAATTCCTGGAGTGTGTACGTGATGGATTTCTAGACCAATACGTGGAGGAACCAACTAGAGAACAGACGATCCTAGACTGGATATTGTGCAATGAGAAAGGATTAATTAACAATCTTGTGCAGGGTCCCTTAGGGAAGATCGACCATAACATGATAGAATTCCTCAGTAAGATGGAGAGTGACGTAGTCGAATCTGAAACTAGGGTCCTGAATCTAAATAAAGGAAATTACGATGAGCACTTGAAATGCCATAGCATACAAGGCTACGGACCAAATGCTGGAATATGGGATTAGAGTAGACAGGGCTGATGGCCAGCGCGGACACGATGGGCCGAAGGGCCTCTATCCGTGCTGTATAACTCTATGACTCTATGAGTTGGCTAGGATAGATTGGGGAACTTTACTAAAAGGGATGACTGTGGATAGGCAATGGCTGATATTTAAAGAACGTGTGCAGGAATTACAACAATTATTCAAAAATAAAACAGGAAAGGTGGCTTAATCGTGGCTTACAAAAGAAATTAGGGATAGTATTAGATCCAAAGATGTGGAGATGCCGGTGATGGACTGGGGTTGACAATTGTAAACAATTTACAATTGATCCAAAGAGGAGACATATAAAATTGCCAGAAAAAACGGCAAGCCTGAGGATCGGGAGCAGTTTAGAATTCAGCAAAGGAGAACAAAGAGATTGATTAAGAGGGGGAAAATAGAGAGCGAGAGTAAACTAGCAGGGAACATAAAAACTGACTGTAAAAGCTTATATAAATATGTCAAGAGAAAAAGATTAGTGAAGACAAATGTAGGTCCCTTACAGTCAGAAATGGGGGAAATTGTAATGGGGAACAAAGAAATGGCAGAACAATTAAACACATACTTTGGTTCTGTCTTCACAAAGGAGGACACAAATAACCTGCCAGAAATGTTAGGGAACCAAGGGTCTAGTGAGAGAGAGGAACTAAAGGAAATCAGTATTAGTAAAAAAAATAGTGCTAGCGAAATTAATGGGGCTAAAGGCAGACAAATCCTCAGGGCCTGATAATCTACATCCAAGAGCACTAAAGGAAGTGGCCCTGGAAATAGTGGATGCATTGGTGGTCATCTTCCAAAATTCTATAGACTCTGGAACAGTTCGTACAGATTGGAGGGTGGCAAATGTAACCCCACTATTTAAAAAAGGAGGGAGAGAAAAAACAGGGAATTACAGACCAGTTAGCCTAACATCAGTAGTGGTGAAATGCTAGAGTCTATTATAAAAGATGTGATAACAGAACACTTGGAAGGCATTGATGGGATTGGACAAAGTCAGCATGGGTTTATGAAAGGGAAATCATGCTTAACAAATCTACTGGAGTTTTTTTGAGGCGGTAACTAGTAGAATAGATAGGGGAGAACCGGTGGATGTGGTGTATTTGGATTTTCAGAAGGCTTTTGATAAGGTCCCACACAAGAGGTTAGTGTGCAAAATGAAAGCACATGGGATTGGGGGGAATATACTGGCATGGATTGAGAATTGGTTGACAGACAGGAAACAGAGAGTAGGAATAAACGGGTCTTTTTCCGGGTGGCAGGCAGTGACTAGTGGGGTACCGCAGGGATCAGTGCTTGGGCCCCAGCTATTCACAATATATATCAATGAATTGAATGAGGGAACTAAATGTAACATTTCCAAGTTTGCAGACGACACAAAGCTGGGGTAGAATGTGAGCTGTGAGGAGGATGCAAAGAGGCTCCAATGTGATTTAGACAAGTTGGGTGAGTGGGCAAGAACATGGCAGATGCAGTATAACGTGGATAAATGTGAGGTTATCCACTTTGGTTGTAAAAACAGAAAGGCGGATTATTATCTGAATGGTGATAGATTGGGAAAAGGGGAGATGCAACGAGACCTGGGTGTCCTTGTACACCAGTCGCTGAAAGCGAGCATTCAGGTGCAGCAAGCAGTTAGGAAGGCGAATGGTATGTTGGCGTTCATTGCAAGAGGATTTGAGTACAGGAACAGGGATGTCTTACTGCAGTTGTACAGGGCCTTGGTGAGACCACATCTGGAGTATTGTGTGCAGTTTTGGTCTCCTTAAGTGAGGAAGGATGTCCTTGCCATGGAGGGAGGGCAACAAAGGTTTACCAGACTGATTCCTGGGATGGCAGGACTGACGCATGAGGAGAGATTGGTTCGACTAGGCCTATATTCACTAGAGAATAGAAGAATGAGAGGTGATCTCATCGAAATATATAAAATTCTAACAGGACTAGACAGACTAGATGCAGGGAGGATGTTCCATATGGCTGGGGAGTCCAGAACCAGGGGTCACAGTCTCAGGATAAGGTGTATGCCATTTAGAACCGAGATGAGGAGAAATTTCTTCACTCAGAGGGTGGTGAACCTGTGGAATTCTCTACCACAGAAGGCAGTGGAGGCCAAGTCATTAGATGTATTCAATAAGGAGATAGATATATTTCTTAATGCTGAAGGGATCAAGGGATATGGAGGAAAAAGCAGGAACAGGGTACTGAGTTAGACGATCAGCCATGATCATTTTGAATGGTGCAGCAGGCCTGAAGGGCTGAATAGCCTGCTCTTGCTCCTATTTTCTGTGTTTCTATGTAACTGTAACTAATATGCTGTGCGTTTCCAGTATTTTCTCTTTTAATTTGTTTTTGCAGCAGTCCTAGTTTTTACTTTATCTGTTGAACAAGATGCATTTGGACTTCAATAGATCAGTTCGTCAGATTACAAGTTGCATCTGCTAACTTGTGAAATGTTGATGTAATCCTGAAAATAAAAACATTTCCAGATGAAGCTGGTTGCCCTCAATCTTGTTAATTGGATGAAAAAGTAAATCCTCTGTAGCGCAGGCGCTCAATGTTGCTGCCGTGCTTATTTGAAGAGTGAGGTGGAGACATTGGGTTCTGAGAGCATTTGCATTCCCTTAGTGTGCCTGGATCTTCAGTCATTTTTCATCTTCCCCACATAGTGTTCCCACTCAGTCTCCAGCTAATTGGAAAATATCTTTGAGCTCAGTCTCCTTATTGTGCAGATCATTGCTATTTTCAATTGGTTATTGTCTAGAGTGGGTGAAAGAAGGACATTCGTTTCTATTGAGTTTTATGCTTAACAGGATGAGTCCCATGGATTGGAACATGTTGCCATTTTGGGTGCCCAATACCAGCTTCAGGCACTCTCAGATTTGATATAGTACATGTCAGATGCCAAGCAAAGCTCCTTATACTGTCCTCACACAAATCCTAACTCCAACCTTCTGATTCCTACTGCACATTAAGTATTTCTCTTACGGGTTATCATGACCTCTCTGAATAAGATTCCCCAATCTATGGCAGTTTTGTTTGAATGCTGGGGCCAGCTAACTGCTGCTAGAAATGAGGTCGAGACTACTGCAGCATATTTCACCCAGTATCCTTACAGCCAACAGAATGACATTTTCATAGCACCAGCCTGGATTCACTTAGGACCCAGGCCACTGCTGAAAAGAGCATCGGCCATGTAGCAACCCCCTCCCCCCGCTGTGTATTTCCGTGTGAAGCCCATGTTGGCAATTAATGAATGGCCAAAAAGTATGTTTTACTCTGCATGGGGAAATATTCGTATACCTAGGAGGACTGTGACAAAATTCAGGAAGACATTAATAAACTTGCAGTATGGGCATGTAATTGGCAAATGAATTTCAATATAGACAACTTAGAGTTATTACATGCTGGTAGGAAGAATGAGGGGGGTCACATATTGCTTGGATAATAGGAGTTTAAATAGAGTCGAGGAGCTGGGGGTCCAGGTACACAAATCACTAAAAGTAGCAACGCAGTTTAATAAGGCCATTTAAAAAAAAAACAATCCAAGCACTGGGGTCCATTTCTAGAGGGATAGAATTGAAAAGCAGAGACGTTATGATAAACTTGTATAGAACCTTGGTTAGACCACACTTGGGAATATTGTGCACAGTTCTAGTCTCCATATTATAAAAAGGATATAGAGGCATTGGAGAGAGTGCAAAAAAGATTCACAAGGATGATACCAGAACTGAGAGGATATACTTATCAGGAAAGATTGAACAGAGAAGGCTGAGGGGTGACCTGATAGAGGTCTTCAAGATTATGAAAGGGTAGACGTGGAAAAGACGTTTCCACTCGCGGGGGAGACCAGAACTCGGGGCCATAAATATAAGATAGTGACTAATAAATCCAATGGGGAATTCAGGAGAAACTTCTTTACCCAGCGAGTGGTTAGAATATGGAACTCACTACTACAAGGAGTAGTTGAGGCGACTAGCATAGATGCATTGAAAGGGAAGCTAGATAAACACACGAGGGAGAAAGGAATAAAAGGATAAGCTGATAGGGTTAGATGAAGTAGGGAGGGAGGAAGCTCGTGTGGAGCATAAACACTGGCATGGACCAGTTAGGCTGAATGGCCTGTTTCAGTGCTGTACATTCTATGTAATTTAAAAATAATGCTAGTTGTGCATTGTTAATTTAAGAGTTGCATTTGTTTCTAATGGGGTCATGTTGTCTATGTCTTATAGTATCATTGCAATATAGAGTTAAGGAAACATGATAGTGACAAGTTGACCATTCAGTTGATCTGTATTATGAACATAGGAGATCTGAAGGTTGGCTGCATTGAAGCCTCTATGTCGTGTTAGACTTGATACTGCTCTATTTATCCGTGACCTAGTGTCTCAAATTTAATGGTGTCTCATTCACTTCTGTTTATTTTCAGGTTCAACCATCTGTAGCCAAGCTTATTTTAGTTAACTTCCATTGGAAATCCTCTGATATTTCAGAAAGGTAAGGAATATCCCTCCTCTGTTCTGAGGTTGCTTTGTATATACAGCCTGGTATGTTAGCAGAACAGCCGTACTCTGTCTCTCACTGTAACCCATGGTTTGTTTGCTGAAAATACTTGGCTTTAAATAAACTATTCTGACTGCAGCTTGTTTAAATTCTCATCTCTGAAATAACTATTATACATATTAAAGCAGTCGAATGCATCATAATGTTTATTATCTACAGCAAGTTTAATTTACATTACTAGTGACTCATATTTCAGTAAATTTTCAAATCCCTCTCTTTCTTGACACTTGATTTTTTTTATATAGTGCGAGCTGTTTCTTTTTTTTGTACCCCAAGGGAGAGATCACCAGCAGAGGAAGAAATTATTTTTAAATTGAGAAATCTAGATGAAGGGTCAAGGCGTATTGTTGAGGGCAAAACCAAGTTGGATAAATCAAATAGTAGTGATCAGGTGGTGACAACCTTGTAGATTGTGGAAGGAAGGGAAAACAAAGGAAGGCAGAGAGCGTTGCAGTTTTGAAGTCGTGGGAAAGAGTTAGTTGGAATGGGACATGGGTGTCAAAGACATGACCTGTGAGCTCCTCTTGATCTGGCCTGTGAAGCCCCTGCTTGTGCACAAAGGCGATTTCAGCTTCAGCTCTTCAAACTTACTGAGCTGGCAGGACGAAAGTTGTTCCCGATTTGAATTTTGACTGTTCAAGGAGACTTATTGCTTGCTACAGGTAATGGTGATGCATCCACGTAGCCTAGGTTAACCTTCAGTGTAGAACCTTGCCACCATTGCTAGTTTTTGTAACTACCAGCTATGCTGTGGTTTTAAGAGCAGCACCCTGGGTGGTTCTGATGCAGAGGACTCGTTTGGAATTTGAACTGACACCCTCTGACAGCTAGTTTTGCTTTTTCTCGTAAAAAAGGGAAAAAAATTACACCAGGTCAAGTCAGCATCTGTAACAAGAAAAGACAGGTGTATCCCTTGGTCAAAACTGCATTAGTTCTCAGATGTGGCATTAAATGGAATCACTCAGTGTTTGAAGGTAACGTCAGGAGGGCCTGTTAGGCATGTACCAAGGTGGCCTCCTATGGGCAGCAGCCCTTGGACAATCCACAGCCCAGGTCAATTTGTCTGCAAGTTGCAGGGCTTATGTGGCTTTAGGAAGGTTGGATGGAATTGCATAGAATTTACAGCACAGAAACAGGCCATTCGGCCCAAATGATCTGTGCCTACCCTACTTTATTTAACCCTCTCAGCTTAACCTTCTATTCCTTTTTCCCTCACGCAGTTATCTAGCTTCCCCTTAAATGCATCTACACTATTCACCTCAACTACTCCATGTGGTAGCAAGTTCCACATTCCAACCACTCTCTGGGTAAAGTGTTAATTGCGCAGATACGAAATAGGCAAATAAACCACTTGAGTCTCATCTGCTTTCTTTCAGGCACAAATCTAACCCTACTCAGCTTCTGGTGGAAGCCAGAGTTCAGCCGAACACAGCAAAAAATGTAAGTGCTCGAAGCGTACAGCTGGATTTCGTTTTATGAACAGTTTTATGAGCTGTTTCAAGATGTGGAAAACACTGTTGGTGTGAAGTGTTGTCTGTTTTCAATCCAATTTGTGTATTTCATTTGTTTCCCAGACGTTGATCCATTCTTCTCTTCACTGTGGCGTGTGCCTGCAGTCAGTTCGGAAGGAGAACTTGCTATCCTTGCCCTGCCACCATCCATTCTGCCGCAGTTGCTGGGAGCAGCATAGTACTGTACTGGTGAAAGATGGCATTGGTGTGGGTGAGTCAAGGACTTGATATTATAATACACAAGAGGATCATGGCAGTCATTCTTCCTGATGTTAGCCTGCAAATTTCAGATAGTGCAAGAGTTTTTCTGTCTGTAGTTCAAATGGGTTGCTGTCCAAAATGCCTTTTTAAATTTAGCAGCATCATGCGGCTTTCGAAACTTCATCCGACCCCCAGTACGTAGCCAGCTGGTTAAGGCATTCCTTTTGGCAGCATGGTGGCAGAACTTGGGTTCATACCTGAGATTCCCCAAGTACCTGACCTTGTTTGTACCATCAGAGGGAGATGTGAAATGGAAACAATGATTTTTGCCTTTGGGAGGGTCAGTCACTCTTGCCCTTCCCTCCCATCTGTTACTGGCTGGCTCCAGGCTAGTATTAGTAGTTGAGGCCTTGGTGCTTCTTTTGCCCTTAGGCTTGGCTTGGGGTGAAGCGTAAAGATATTTTCATAGCCACAAATCTATCTCAAACACTGGCCATGTGATGTGTTTTTAATTGGTTATTGGTTAGGCTATTTAATGGGAAGCATGAGATAGCCAGGTAGTAAATATTATCAATGAGAATGGTGATTTTAAAAGTCTCTACCTGCCCATAATCAAAATTAAAAAGTGCAAAAGAAAGAATCTTAAAACTATGTACAGCCTCTTGAATTATTTTGGTCCATTTTCTCATCCTGGGGAGAGGGAGACAATGAGTGGTCCTTCTTGCCCACGTGTCTTCCAAGTGAGGAGTCACAATGACATAAAATCCATAATTTGTCCGCCGTCCCAGCTTGAAAGATTTAAAAGGTGAGTTAGAATTGGGTGTGTTGGGAGTGAATGGCCTCTGTGGTGAGATAGGGTTTGCTTTCTGGTCACTGGTGGGTTTTAGATTCCATTCATGCTCTAGGGTGATGCAGAGCAGAAATAAAATGCCTGATTTGAGGGAGAAAGTTGAGTTGGCATCCCAGAAAGTAGTTGAGTGGGCTTGAAACCTTGGAACCAGTTGCTTACCTGTCCTTAAGAATGGTGCCTGAGGCAAGACTCCAAAGAAAATAATTACCAAAAATACTGCCAAGTGTAGAAGGTTGTAAAAGCTGGCCATGAAGGCGTTTGTCGGAGAGCGAAGGAATCATTTTACTGACTGCCTCAGAAGGGCATTGATTGATTTGTTATTGTAACGTGCAAAAAAATTATTATCTTGAGATTGTAGAGAAAATTAATGAATGCTGAAAACACACATTGGGTGAGCTGCCATCTGAAAAGAGAAAGGGGTTAATGTTTTGTGTTTGAGGCTATGTTGGAAATGTTAAGGGAAGGCAGGAGAGCCTCTTTCAGATTAACAAATGGAGCGGAATAGGGATCCAAAATGTTACGCTTTTTTTCCCAGATTATTAAGAACAGTTTATTTCCAGTATTTACTGTTTGTTTCCAAATGACTGTGTTGTCTGGGTAGGCAAATAAAAGCTGTTGGAAGAAGCCCTGTGACTTTTATATTGTGATCCATTGGGCAATAAACCGATTTACAATTGGCAATCGCATCTTGTTCTCGAAAGCTTCAGTGTGATGTTCCTTCTGGGGATTTTAATGCTGTATTTTGTCAGGGAATATGACTGCATATTGCACTTCAGTTCTTTGAAAACAAGCCTACAACCATAGTAAATTAGATACAAAGCAATCAAATTTTTTTTCTTGCAATGTTCAAGTGTAGGGGTAATCTGAAGCAGCACAATAAATCCTGTCGAACGACCACCTTTAGGACTCGTATCAGGCGACCTTTTATAGACCAGTCTTTGTTTTTGTGGTCTATTGCATTGGCTTCCCAATATCAGCATGTTTCTATTACAAGCTTCTGACTCCACAAAGACTTGAATTTCAACTGGGCACGAAGTACATGCCTATCTAATGCACTCTTTTAAAGTTAAAAAATGTTATCCGTAAAAGTTTACACTCTCTAAATTGTGTTGCATCAAAGCAAACCTTTGTGGTCTGCTTTGTTATGAAGTTTTAACAGCTGATCTTTTCCCCTTAATTGAAAACCCAACCAGTGCACCCATGACTGCAGCAACCGACAGAGTACTCTTGTGAGCTGCTAGTCACTTACATGTTATCCAGAGCATTTGTTGCTATGAAATGGTGTCTATACATTACTGTGAAGTAGCCAATCTCACTTTGAAGAACGCTGTAATACCCTGGTTGTGGTTAATTTTGGCCAGTTTGATTCCTTTGCTTGCTTATACCTTCTGCCTGCTGTTGCTGCTTTCCACATGGTCTGCAGTTTGTGCACACTAGTATTGTTTCTAGTTATCATTTTAGTTGTGTCAAACTGTGTTAAATACCATTTTTGGCTCATCAATCTGAGCTGTATTTGAATCCTAGTGCCAGAGTATTAATTTATTCCCCACCCTGCCCCCACTTCAAGTATCCTGAAGGTAATGATTCAGGATATTGTCCATGGGCACTAGCAGCCCTAGGATATACTCTTCATACGACAATGATTATTAGCAAGTTATTTAACGTTTTTTTTTCCTCCTTAACCATCTTTCTCCCCTCCTGCCTTCTCCTGAAGATGCTGATTCCTGGCTGGAGTGCAGGCCCACCTAGATCGTGCTCAGTTGAAATTAAAATCTTTGGAGGCACAAGCTTGTAATAGCAACATGCTGATATTAGGAAGCCAATGGCCCTGGATCACAAAAACAAACACTGGTCTATAAAAGATCTCCTGAGACGAGACCCATAGGTGGTCACAAGAGACTCTCTGGTCTTTTGTCCAAGTGGCCATTATTGATGTGTGGTGCTTGACCATGAGTGCCAACGAGACTTCGACCATGGGAAGCATCACAGCTGAGTGCAGTTCATTCTTCTCCAACACCCACAGAGGCACACTTCCAACAGTGACTGAAATCGATTAACTCATCCAGGGATCAAAACTGCACCACCTTGTCTACGATAAGTGCTACACAAAAAATTCCTGTACCCACAAGGCCCTAAGGAGAGTCTGTTCATTTTTATTTAAATAAACTGGAGGGGAAGAATACCTCTTCTCCTTTTCCTCTAGTACCAGTGGGACTGACGACCTCTTCCCTGGCTTTTGCCAATGTTGCTGTGACCTGAGCAGACCAGTTGCTTGTGGCTGAATTTGAAGTCTCCCTCCCTGTGGGAAGTGCCTGACATCTAGTTGGTCCTTCCACATGGCAGTACAACTGAGGTTGGGAGCACACAGCTGCATGGCCATGCTGTAACCATGAGCCCTCATGCCTCGGCTTTGTAGTGACAATTTGCTGTCCCCAGATGTTGTGTCTGAAAGAATTACTCATTGTATGGTGGGCAGTTTCCAAGATTCTTTTTACTTGTATAAGAAATAATTGGGTTAATAAATGAAAGCCAACGTGGATTTGTTAAAGGCAAATCGTGTTTGACTAACTTGATTGAGTACTTTGATGAAGTAACGGAGCAGATTGATGAGGATAGTGCGCTTGATGTTGTGTTCATGGATTTTCAAAAGGCGTTTGATAAAGTACCACATAATAAACATGTTAGCAAAATTGAAGCCCATGGGATTAAAGGGCTGTGTGGATACTAAATTGGCTAAGGGGCAGAAAGCAGAGAGTAGGGGTGAACGATTGTTTTTCAGACAGGAGGGGTCAGTTTTAGGATCACTGCTCTTTTTGATATATATTAATGACCTGGACTTAGGTAAACAGGGCGTAATTTCAAAGTTTGCTGATGACACAAAACTCGGAAATGCTGTAAGCAGTGAAGAGGATAGTAACAGACTTCAGGAGGACATAGGCAGACTGGCGAAATGGGCAGGCACATGGCAGATGAAATTTAACGCAGAGAAGTATGAAGTGGTTCATTCTGGTAGGAAGAATGAGGAGAGGCAATATAAACTAAATGGTACAATTTTGAAGGGGGTGCAGGAACAGAGACCTGGGGATGTACGTACACAAATTTTTGAAGGCAGCAGGACAAGTTCAGACAGCTGTTAAAAAGGCATACTGGATCCTTGCCTTTATTAATAGAGGCTTGGAGAACAAAAGCAAGGAAGTTATGCTAAACCTTTATAAAACACTGGTTGGGCCCTAGCTGGAGTATTGTGGCCAATTCTGAGCCCCACACTTTAGAAAAGATTTTAAGGCCTTGGAGAGGGTGCAGAGGCGATTTACTAGAATGGTACCAGGGATGCAGGAGTTCAGTTATGTGAAGAGATCAGAGAAGCTGGGGTTATTCTCCTTAGAGAAGATTAAGGGGAGATTTGATAGAGGTGTTCAAAATTATGAAGGGTTTTGATAGAGTAAATAAGAAGAAACTGTTTCCATTGGCGGGAGGGTCGGTAAACAGAGGACGCAGATTTAAGGTCATTGTCAAAAGAACCAGAGGCGACACGAGGAAACATTTTTACGCAACGAGTTATGATGATCTGGAATGCACTGCCTAAAAGGGTGGTGGAAGTGGATTCAATAACTTTCAAAAGGGAATTGGATATATACTTGAAGGGGAAAAATGTGCTGTGGGGAAAGGGCAAGAGAGTGGGACTAATTGGATAGCTCTTTCAAAGAGCAGGCACAATGGGCCAAATGACCACCTCCTGTGCTGTATCATTCTATAATAGCTTTATCTGAAAAACAGATAAGCTGATTTTATTCTAAACTGTTGACAGATTTTGTTTATTTTTGGTTTTAATGACTGACGTTAACCAGCCTGTGTTTCTTGCCAGGGATATCCTGTATGGCACAGGACTGCTTACTTCGAACGCCTGAGGACTTTGCTTTTCCTTTAATTTCTAACGAAGAACTGAGAGAAAAATACAGGCGCTACCTCTTCAGAGATTATGTAGAGGTGGGTGATTTTAAACTTTTGTTGGGGGGGTGGGAGGAAATAATTGATGTATGTGCTAAAACCCTGTCGACATAAAACCGGAGAAGGTGACTGCTCCTCTGATTATATATTTAATTATAAATTCAAATCAGAACCAAAAATAAACTGAATATTCTGAATCTAAAAGAGAAATGTTTTGGTTTTTTGGACTTAGGGCTTGTATGAATGCAACGGTGCAACTCTACTGAATTGGCTCATCTCAGGTGGTGGAGTTGCAATTGACGTAAATGCCCCTGGTCCTGAGTGGGGTGGGAGGTACGGTCAGCTGAGGTTCCCACTCTTGGTTTGCTGTCCATTGACCTATGGTGGAAAGCCCATGTGTAGATGTCAGGCAAGGACCAGATGGAGCTTGGTCCCCATCTCCTCCACTGTGAATAGGCTGCCAAAGCTCACTGCCACATGGGCAAGGTACACCAGGGTCTGATAGCACACGTGGAACTGGACAGCAGCAAGAGCTGATCACCTCCGCAGAGAGACGTAGAGGCCGGGGGAGGGGGAAAGTGGAAAATCAGACCATTTGTATTGAAGTACATTTACTCCTAAATTTAATGATTTTATACTTAAATTTGTGTTTTTCCTGTATCGCTCATTTTTCCATGTTTATAGTCCAAGTGGTGCAAATTTGAAGAGCAATAATGAGAAATACTTCTCCATTTTGGATTTTTCTTTGCTAATAGATCATTTTGAAAAAAAGTTCTAACACAAGATTGTTGGAGATATTTTCACTATACATCCCTGATGGATGTGACATGGAAAAACTAGTTATTCCCTTAACAGGAATTGACTGTACTCGATTCTCTGCCTTTTTAATAGGTGACAATTGCATGTTACATTGCTGGATACTGCATTGAGACCTGAGATAGTGATACTGAACCAGGTTGACTTGCAAATTAACTCATGTGCTTGTAACGGACTAGAAATAGAAGTGTCTTCTTAGTGTGTGGCCCAAGCAATTTGAGTTAATAAAACAGTGCTGTGGTTTTTTTTCCTCAGATTGCTCCAGTTGAGTGGGATTTATAAAAAGTCTTGTAAATTGATCTTTCACTAGGTATCTCGACTTGCAGTTTAGCTGCAGGAAACTAATTGCTGAAGAATAAAATACATTTCAGTCTGTGGAATTAAGAGGCGTTGAGGCAGTGGGAAAGCAAAGCCATAATGTTTGAGCTATAGGAAGACGAGTGCAGGAGTGATGATTCAATTTTTTTTCGTTGTTGGCCAAGGACTCAATCTTGAACTGTGACTTGCTTGATGGCCATTCTCTTGAACCTACGCTATGCAGCTCTGTGATTGTTTTCTTTCCCTCTCGCTGTTACTCCCTCCTTTCTCCCTCCACCCCCCACCTAACAGTAACTATAGCAATATCGCAGAGGTGGTGGGCTGTGAATTCTGGCTCCCAGACAGGTGACGGACCAGATGCGAGGGGGAGGTGAGTCGCAAATGATTCCAAGTCCATAATGCGAGCACTGGTGCTCCAATGTATCCTTAAATTCCTTCCAATTTCTTTTTCCTGAAGTCCAGGCTTTTATGGGGGGAGGGTGGGGGGAAGGAAATAAGGAAAAGGACCAAGTAACTTCAACCATAGGAGTATAATGCACAGAAGGAGGTCAGTCCATCACTCGTGTCCAAGTCGGCTCTTGATTAGAGCAATCCAAAACTAGTTCCATTGCCCTGCTGCCTCCCGAATAGATGTGTATCTTCCTCCTTTTCAATGCCATGTCCCCTCTTCTTTTTCCTATATGCATTGACAATCAAAACTACTACTTTTGTGAACGTTACACAATAAGTCCTTGGGAGCAATATCCGTTCTAATTTGGCAATTATTAATTAGCTGAAAAGTGGTGATTATACAGGTTTATGAGTAACATTTAGAAGAATGACCTTGCAAAATCATAGTGGCCCTAAAAATAGCTTGTTAAAGAACAGAAATACTGCGAAATTAAAGAATGGTTTGATCGTGGTACCATCATTAAAAGTTCTGATTTTTCAGTTGTGGGCCAGTTTAACATTATGAAGCTTTGGAAATCATATTGTTCAGCCTTGAAGCTTTATAATATTGTCCAGGATGAACAGATTCTTTCTATCTTAAGTGACTAACCATGTGTTTGACAGATTGCATTGTTAGTGGCTTATGAGCAATAGAGTATTAGCCAACTTATTCATTGAAGACTTCAGATTCACAAACCTTAAATTAACATGCGCGGTAGGAGCTACATAATTCAGGGTATGTTGAAATCATTTTGCTTATGACTACCACTTTCTGCATTGTCCACTAGAAAATAGTATTTGACGTCAGAGGGACCTCAAACAGGGGAAAGGCTTTGATTCATGCATGTAATTAAAGGGGAAATGGTCTAGGGAGAACACTTATTCAGATTGCTTTCTCATTTTACATTTAAAAATATATTTCTCAGTCTCTCCTTCCACCTCCCTCTTCTCTTCTTCTCCCCTATTGCACTTTCACCAGTTTGAGCTAATCAGTTTATTTAACCAGGCTGATAGGTTTTCCTAATGTCAACCGATCAATCATGAGCCACCAAGACCTGGAAAACCAAACAATCAAATCACTCCTTTCTTTCAAAGCCATCAATCAGGAGCCAGAAACTGCTGCAAAATGGAAACAATCCGATCACTCCTAGCAATTTTTCTCAATTTCACGTAGCTTCCACATTTCCTCAGCCAGTCAATGCAGGATTAAAAAGTATAGTTTATGACATAAACACACTAGAACAAATAATTTCCAGGGAGATAAAAATATTGACAAGTGTCTGTTAGAAATTCCCAAAGGCTTAACCCCTCTCAAAGTCCTGGAGTTTGTTTTGTACACTTCAGCCTCCCCTCTGATTACTTTTTCAGCCTCTGTGCACGACCTGACTCGCCAGCAACAATTGGCTGCCGGTTATTTATCTGCTGCACTTGTTGATTTCAGCTTCTGCCGCTCGAGTTGTCTCTGAAAATGCTTTTAAATCATTAGATGTGATCAGTGGTCTTTGCAACAGGTAATCTGCCTTTGCCTGGTGGTTTCTGGTGGCCAAATGAGTTGATTGACAGCAGCAACAACCAGTTGTCTTGCACTGATGACCAGATTTCTTCTCTGGCTGCCAGTCAGTGTGGGAAGTCGGCAGGAGCTAATGGTGCCCTATTAATTAGATTTCTAAGAGGGTATAAATTAATTTCCAGCTTATTAACCGGATTGTTTCCATTAGCTTCAAATGTTGTACCCAGGCTGCTGATTTCCACCTTTGTTACATTGCCGCTGAAATCCTCATCCATTGTTTTGTCCCACTCAGCTCTTTTTTTTTCTTCCGAACTGACCTCCCAAGCTTCACCCTGTACAAGCTCCAACTCATACAGAACTATGATACCCACATTCTAGTCGGTAGAAAGTCCTGCTCACCTGTCACCTGTCTTTGCTGACTTCATGTACAGCGCATTGATTTCAAAATCCTTGTCCTAGTTTCTAAGTGTCTCCTTGGCCTTGCTGCACCCTGTCTCTGCAGCCTCTTGAATCATAGAAAATTTACGGCACAGAAGGAGGCCGTTTGGCCCATCGTGTCCGTGCTGGTCGAAAAAGAGCTACCCAGCCTAATCCCACTTTCCAGCACTTGGTCCGTAGCCTTGTAGGTTATGGCACTTCAAGTGCATATCCAAGTACTTTTTAAAAGTGATGAAGGTTTCTGCCTCTACCGCCCTTTCAGGTAGTGAATTTCAGACCCTCACCCCCCTGTGGGTGAAAACATTTTTCCTCAGCTCCCCTCTAATCTTTCTACCAATTACTTTAAATCTATGTCCCTTGGTTATTGACTTCTCTGCTAAGGGAAATAGGTCCTTCCTGTTTACTCTATCTAGGCCCATCATAATTTTGTACACCCCAATTAAATCACCCCTCAACCTCCTCTGTTCCAAAGAGAACAACCCCAGCCTATCCATTCTTTCCTCATAGCTAAAATTCTCCAGTCCTGGCAACATCCTCGTAAATCTCCTCTGTACCCTCTCTAGTGCGATCATATATTTCCTGTAATGTGGTGACCAGAACTGTATGTAGTAATCAAGCTGTGATCTAACTGATGTTTTATACAGTTCTAGCATAACCTCCCTGCTCTTATATTCTGTGTCTAGGCTACTAAAGGAAAGTATCCCATATGCCTTCTTAACCATCTTATCTACCTGTCCTGCTACCTTCAGGAATCTGTGGACATACACTTAAAGGTCTCTCTGTTCCTCTACACCTCTCGGTATCTTCCCATTTATTGTGTATTCCCTTGCCTTGTTTGCCGTCCCCAAATGCACTACCTCACACTTCTCCGGATTGAATTCCATTTGCCACTTTTCTGCCCACCTGACCAGTCCATTGATATCTTCCTGCAGTCTACAATTTCTTCAATACTATCAACCACACAGCCAATTTTTGTATCATCTGCAAGCTTCTTAATCATGCCCCCTACATTTAAGTCTAAATCGTTAATATATGCCACAAAATGCAAGGGACCTAGTGCTGAGTCCTGCGGAACCCCACTGGAAACAGCCTTCCAGTCACAAAAACACCCGTCGACCATTACCCTTTGCTTCCTGCCACTGAGCCAAATTTGGATCCAATTTGCCACTTTCCCTTAGATCCCATGGGCTTTTACTTTTTTGACCAGCCTGCCATGTGGGATTTTGTCACAAGCCTTGCTAAAATCCATGTAGACTACATGAAACGCACTACCCTCATCGGCCCTCCTTGTCACCTCCACAAAAAATTCGGTCGTTAGTCCGACACGACCTTCCCATAACAAATCCATGCTGACTGTCCTTGATTAATCCATGCCTTTCTAAACGACGATTAATACTGTCTCTCGGAATTGATTCCAATAATTTTCTCACCACCGAAGTTAGACTCACTGGCCTGTAATTACTACGTCTATCCTTTTCTCCCATTTTAAACAACGGTACAATGTTAGCAGTCCTCCAATCCTCCGGGACCACGCCTGTAGCCAGGGAGGATTGGAAAATGATGGTCAGAGCCTCCGCTATTTCCTCCATTGCTTTTTTTTTAACAGCTTGGGATATATTTCATCCGGGCCTGGCGATTTATCTACTTCCAAAGATGCTAAACCCCTTAATACTTCCTCTCTCATTGTTTATCCCGTCCAATATTTCACACTCCTCCTTAACTATAATGTCTGCATTGTCCCCCTCTTTTGTGAAGACAGATGCAAAGTATTCATTAAGAACCGTACCCACGTCTTCCGCCTCCAAACACAGGTTACCTTTTTGGTCTCTAATAGGTCCTTCTCTTTCCTTAGTTATCCTCTTGTTCTTTGTGTATTTATAAAACATTTTTGAGTTTTCCTTAATTTTACTTGCCAGTATTTTTTCATGCCTTCTCTTTGCTTTCCTAATTTCCTTTTTAATTTCACCCCTGCACTTTCTATACTCATCTAGGCTTTCTGCAGTATCGAGCTCTCAATGTCTGATATCAGCTTCCCTTTTTTGTCTTATCTTACCCTGTACGCTCCTCGTCATCCAAGGGGCTCTAGATTTGGCATTCCCATCCTTTTTCTTTGTGGGAACATGTTTAACCTGAACCCCTTGAATCTCCCCTTTGAATGCCTCCCACTGTTATGACACTGATATACCTTCAAGTAGCTGTTTCCAGTCCACTTTTGCTAAATCACTTCTCAGCTTAGTAAAATTGGCCGTTCCCCAATTTAGAACTTTTACTCCTGTTTTATCTTTGTCCTTTTCCATAACTATGCTAAATCTAACTGAATTATGATCACTACCACCAAAATGCTCTCCCATTGATAGTCCTTCCACCTGCCCAGCTTCATTCCCTCTTCCCTGGAGAAAGAATTTATTGAAGAGTGCAAGAGGAAGGTGGGCTTGATATTTGAAGAAGAAATGGGTTTGTTTGTACCTATTGGCCTTGTTCTTAAAAGTTGTGTTCTTGTGAGCTTCGAACAAAAGTTGCAGGTACCATTGCTTTTGAGTTGAGGCTGTTCAGCTCTGACTTCAAGGGGTAAATTTTAACCCCGTGAATGGACGGGCTGGGTGCGGGTGGGAAGGTAACAATTGTAAAAAAAAACCTAAAATCCGACCCCAACCCGCCCGCTTCCGGTTTTAACGGAGGCGGGTCGAGGGGCGGGTGACCAACCCGCTCCCAGGAGGCGGGTCGGTAAGTAAAATCTTTTAAGAAGGCTGCAGGCCTACTTTTAATAGGTTTTTTTTATTTTTAACTCTTGGGGGCCCGGATTCCCGGTCCTTCTGCTTCACCCCACTAAGAGGAGGCGAGAAGGCCTGGAGCAACAGGTAAGTGCCTTTATTGCACTGCTTGTGGACCAGGAGGAGCAGGAGTGTTTCCTCCAGGCCCAACAAGCCTACCTGCAACGATCCCACACATGCGAATGCCCCCGCCCCCACCCCCGTGTCCGTCCACCGCCCCCCACCCCCGTGTCCGTCCACCGCCCCCCACCCCCGTGTCCGTCCACCGCCCCCCACCCCCGTGTCCGTCCACCGCCCCCCACCCCCGTGTCCGTCCACCGCCCCCCACCCCCGTGTCCGTCCACCGCCCCCCACCCCCGTGTCCGTCCACCGCCCCCCACCCCCGTGTCCGTCCACCGCCCCCCACCCCCGTGTCCGTCCACCGCCCCCACCCCCGTGTCCGTCCACCGCCCCCACCCCCGTGTCCGTCCACCGCCCCCACCCCCGTGTCCGTCCACCGCCCCCACCCTCTTGTCCGCCCGTCCCGTGTGCTGTGCAACTCCCCCCCCCCCCCCCCCCCCCCCCCCCATCGCCCCCCCCTCCACACCCCCACTCTATTCCCGGCTCCCCGTTAAATTTACTCTCGAGTCTTGGGCACTCAAATATTGTTCGATAACAGTTTTGCCTCAGCAACCCTTGCTGTTCATTAATAGCGCTTAAATCCACCAGTGACTGATGGAATGAGTTTTTCCTAATCTCTGCTGACTGCAGTCGGTCTTGGGTGTTTTTAATAGCCTCCGTGTTCTGTCCACAGCAACAAAAAAAAAATCAGCCAGTGATTCAGTATTAAACTGCCACTCGGATTATGTGGTTGGTGAGTGGATTGTGTTCACACTTACCAGCTTGGGGTTGGAAAAGTGGAAGGAGCTTCATTCTGCATCTGATTCGCACAATACTTGACCTGGGAATTCTCGATACAGACATTGGATGCAAAGAGCAGGAAATTGATCGACTCCCTGCCACAGACACCTCTGACCCAGCACACACATCCCTGAAAGGAACAATAATCCCCACTCCCTAAGTATGGCACTAACTTTTCAGTGCTTTATTATTTGAAGTTTGTTCTGTTTTTTTGTCAAAACCATGTGGCCAGGCTGGCTGGATGAACTGGTAAATTTTGTCACCTTGACTCTTAAGTTGGACCATCTGTTTGAAGATCTGCAGGGACTGAAAATCTCAGAATTTGCAAATAGTTCTGTCACTTTGGCAGATGTTCGGACTCTGGAAGAGCTCTGACCGTATTGCTGATTCATTCTGTTTTTCATTCTGATCTTGAGCATCAAATGCCGTGTCTGGCAAGATTGCTATAGGCTCCAGTTGTTCTTTCCGTGGTCAGGAAATAACCTTCACTTGCTCTTCCGACAGTGCTACCATGAAGTGCATGTGATGTTCTCAAAAGAAAACTGTTCTTTCTAGTTAACGGTTTCCCTTTCATGTTTCTGTCGAAAATTGAAGATACTTGATGTTAGAGCAAAAGAACAAAACAGCGGTTCAAGAGGGCAGCCCACCAAAACCTCGGGCATCTAGGGGCACCCACATCTGGAGAATTAATTTTTAAAAATCCAGCGATGTTGATGGCTTCATTCAAACATACGTAGATTACATAGAATTTACAGCACAGGAACAGGCCATTCGGTCCAACTGGTCTGTGCCGGTGTTTATGCTGCACACGAGCCTCATCCCACTCCACTTCATCTCACCCTATCAGCATATCGTTCTATTCCTTTCTCCCTCATGTACTTATCTAGCTTCCCCTTAAATGCATCTATGCTATTCGCCTTAACTGCTCCTTGTGGTAGCGATTTCCACATTCTCTCCACACTCTGATTAAAGAAGTTTCTCCTGAATTCCTTATTGGATTTATTCGTGACTAACTTTTATTTATGACCCCTAGTTTTGGACTCCCCCACAAGTGGAAACATCATCTGTACAGTTCTGACGAAAGGTCATCAATCTGAAACATTAACTGTTTCTTTCTCCACGGATGCTGCCTCACTTGCTGAGCTTTTCCAGCATTTTCTGTTTTTATAACATCTTCTTCTCTAAGTCTACCCTATCAAACCGCTTCATAATTTTAAATACCTCTATTAGGTCACCCTTCAGCATTCTCTTTTCCAGAGAAAAGAGCCCCAGCCTGTCCTGATAAGGATATTCTCTCAGTTATGGTATCATCCTAGTAAATCTTTTTTGCACCCTCTCCAATGCCTCTACATCCTTTTTGTATTACGGTGGCCAGAACTGTGCACAATACTCCCAAGTGTGGTCCAACCAAGTTCTATATAAGTTTAACATAACTTCTCTGCTTTTGCATTCTCTTCCTCTAGAAATGAACCCCAGTGCTTTGCATTTTTAATGAAATTACAAAATTAAATTCAATAAATCCAGGATGGGTCCCAGAGACATGAGAAATTGTTCTGACACATTGCATCCACTCGTTTCCTAATGCAAGTTTCTACATAAGAAATGTCAGTATTGAAATTATTTTTAAAAGTGTTCTCTGTGGAACATACTGTTCAGGTTTGGTGTAAATTAAAGCATTTCTTCAGAGGTTATTGAAATAGCAAGTTAATTTTCACACGGTGATCACCTCTTCAGATGGCTAGTAACAAAGCTATTTTAATATGTAATATTTCTGGTCGAGTGTCAGAGTGGGGAGAAGTGCCAAAAATAGAAACAACACATGCGTGGGCCTGGCCTCATGTCCATACGTACAAAAGAACTTTGCTTTAATGGAACAAGTGTGTGGTAAAATGTAGTGAGACACCAGGAAAAAAAGTGTAATGCAGCTTGTGCGTAATTTCTGTCAGTAGTGTTCTTTACTTTAATGAAACTGGAGAAGTGGCCAACTCAGCGAGGTTGTGTTATAATCTGGTACAGTATCTGCCCCTTCTACATGCCTGTAGCACTGTGACGCCGCTGAATAATCATTGTATGAGTTTTCTTCCTACTGAATTGTTTTACTATTTATAAAAAGATTAGTGTAATTTCCGGTCGAAGGCCTTGGACGTCAAACCTTGCCATTTAGCATTCTTTACACCGTATTGTATCTTATCTGCTGATACTCAAGAACATAATCTCTTAAGTGGTAGCATTCTTGCCTCCGAGGCAGAAGGTCATGTGTGCAAGCCCTACTCTGAGACTTGAGCACATAACGTCTGACACTTCATTGCAGCAGTGAGGGAGTGCTGCACTTTCAGATGTGCTGTCTTTCGGATGAAACGTTAAACCGAGGTCCCATCTTCCCCCTTGTGTACATGTCAAAGATCCCATGGCACTATTCGAACAAGAACAGGGGAGTCCTGGCCAAGATTTATACTTCTACCAACATCAAAAAATGATTGCCTGATCATGATCTCGTTGCGGTTTGTGGGATCTTGCTGTGCGCAAATTGGCTGCTGCGTTTTCCTACATTACAACAGTAGCTACACTTCAAACGTGTTTAATTGGTCGTGAAGCACTTTGGGACATCCTGAGGGCGTGAAAGGTGCTACATAAATGCAAGTTTGTTCTTTGCAGCAGTGTTTTTGCATCAAAATGAAACTTTTTAAATGACAAGGAATAGCTGAGGGAAACGTACTTTTCTACACACAAGTACTCACCATTTGATAATTTACTACATTATTTTGTGCCCATTTGGAGATGGTTTTAGTTTTGGGCATATGACGATCCATCACGTTAGTTTTATGCTCCCCTTTTTTGAGCCACTCTGGTGACCGAGGTACTGGGAGTGGCCCATGTGATTTCAGATAATGTGAGCCAGTGCTTCAGAGTGATGTGGCACCTGACCTGATGCCGCCAGAACCAGTAAAAAAAATCTCTGCCAGCGGCTGCTGCCACTGCGTGATTGGCTAGGTTCCATGGATTCTCCAGAGACACCTCCATCCCCTCAGAAAAGGACTTCCTGAAATATTGGCTCTGGGCTGCACTATAACCAGATCTTGTTATGTGAAAAATGCTTCCTGCATTTCTGTACAGAAGAAGTCACTGCACTCGAAAATTATTCATTGTGTGGGAAGTGCTTTGAGACGTGCTGAGCTGCTATATTAATGCAACTTGTCCTCTTTTTTTCCTTCGGTGATCTCAGCTGTACCTGGCTTGGGCCAAGTTTGTCCAAAAGACGCAACCTGTGTCAATTTTATTCTGATTTTGCTCCTGCGAAGCGCCTTGGGGCGTTTTCCTGCATTAATGACGCTATATAAATGCAAGTTGTTGTTGAATCCGAAAGGATCACGCTACTTTCTCTCAGCTAATTGTTGCTTTGGTTGTTCTTAAAATAGAGCCATTATCAGCTGCAGCTATGTCCAGGTGCTGACTGTCCAATGGTGATCCAGGTACAAGAACCCAAGGCCAGGCGTGTGCAGTGCAGCCGCTGTAATGAAGTCTTCTGGTAAGTGTCTGACAGAAATCTACTGTTCATTCTTCAGCAACAAATTGCATTTCTATAGTGCCTTTAGCAGAGAAAAATGTCCCAAGACATTTCATAAGAGAAGAAATAGGTGTGGGCAGCAGAGTGTTTGCAGGAGGTTTCCAAAAGCTTGGGTGAAGAGATATGTTTTGAGAAGACTTTTAAAGTGGGACGGAGATCGACCGGCAGACAGGTTTGTGGAGGGAGTTGAAAATGGAGGGAGGAGGGATGAACAGCAGGACAGAGTTAGAGGTCTGGAGGACATTAGAGTGGACATCAGGCTGGAGGAGGTTGCAGAGGTAAGGTGGGGTGAGCCCCTGGAGCGATTTGTAGACTAGGACGAGGGTTTTGAATTTGATCTGCTGGGTGATGGGATGCTAATAAGACCATTTTAAAAAAAGCAAACCAAGCACTGGGGTTCATTTCCAGAGGGATAAAAGGATTGACATCACTTCCCAAACCCGCAACCTCTACCACCTAGAAGGACAAGGGCAGTAGGCACATAGGAACACCACCTGCACGTTCCTCTCCAAGTCACACACCATCCTGACTTGGAAATATATCGCCGTTCCTTCGTCGTTGCTGGGTCAAAATCCTGGAACTCCCTACCTAACAGCACTGGGAGAACCTTCACCACACGTACTGCAGCGGTTCAAGAAGGCGGCTCACCACCACCTTCTCAAGGGCAATTATGGATGGACAATAAATGCTGGCCTCGCCAGTGATGTCCACATCCTATGAACGAATAAAAAAAATTGAAAAGCATAGAATTTATGCTAAACTTATACAGAACTTTGGTTAGACCACATTTGGAGCACTGCACAGTTCTGGTCTCCACATTGTGAAAAGGATAGCAAGGCACTGGAGAAGGTGCAAAAAAGATTTACTAGGATGACACCAGAAATGAGAGGTTATACCTATCAGGAAAGCTTGAATAGGCTAGGACTCTTTTCTCTAGAAAAGAGAAGGCTTAAGAGGTAACTTGATAGAGGTCTTTAAGATAATGGAAGGGTTTGATAGGATAGACGTGGAAAAGATGTTTCCACTTGCGGGGGAGGCCAGAACTAGGGGCCATAAATATAAGATGGTCACTGACATATCCGGTAGGGAATTCAGGAGAAACTTCTTCACCCAGAGAGTGCTGAGAATGTGGAACATGCTACCACAAGGGGTAGTTGAGGCAAATAGCATTGATGCATTTAAGGGGTAGCCAAATAAGCATGAGGGAGAAGGGAATAGAAGGATATGTTGATAGTCGAGTTAGATGAAGAAGGGTGCGAGGAGGCTCACGTGGAGCATAAACACTGGCATGGGCCTTTTGGGCCAAATAGCCTGTTTCTGTGCTGTATGTTCTTTGTAATGTAGGTCAGCAGAGTTGCGGGTGATGGGTGAGTGGGTCTTCACGTGGAACGGGATGCGAGAGCCAGAGGTTTAGATGATTTATGGAGACTGGAGATTGGTAAGTTGGCAAGTAGAACTTTGGAGAAGTTGAGTTCAGAGGTGACATAGCTACGAGTTTGGCAGGAGTGTGAGGTAAATTCGTGGTGGAGATGGCCATTGACGTGGAAGTAAACAGTCTTGGTGATGGATAGGATATGCAGTTTGAAGCTTGGCTCTTGGTGAAACAGAACATGGAGATTGCGTACTCTCTGTGGTTTGGTCTGAGTGAGCAGGAGGCGAATGGAATTAGTCGCAGGCTTTTTGGTGGGTGCTGGAAACAATGGTTTCTGTCTTTAAATTGTGGGAAATTCTGACTCATCTATGACTTAATGTCAGTCTGACAACAAAGATGGTTGTGAGATTAAGGTATGTGGTATAGAGAGAGAGAGCTGAGTGTCACTTTTTGTGCTCGTCAAGGTGAGGGATATTGGAACTGTTCCCATTTCAGGCATCCAGTTTCTATATGAAGCACTCTTGGGTCAGATATAGCACAGAGTAAAGCTCCCTTTACAATGTACTTCATCCCCAATCTCAGAACAGCCCCCCTTACTACACCAATGTGACTTTTTTTCCATTTCACACACCAGCTATCCTGTGGCCTCTGAGTGAGATTAGTGCCAAGTTAGGGATGGTTTTGTGCTTATAGACCCATGTCCCATGGAAATGAATCAGCACTGCCAGCAGATAGTGTTTCATCCCATCAATGTGGGCTGGATTTGCACCTAGGGCGTAAGGTTGCAACCCACTTCAGCGCCCACTTTCACCACCAGCCTCATTCTTTAACATTCGCTCCAACATTTGTCCTTGAACTAATCTTGGAGCTCTATAAACGAGCTGATGTGTTGGGATGTTGCCTGTTGACGGTCTGCTGTTATTTGTGGTCCTTTGGTGCTCTTGCAGGAATGGATCTTTTAGCAGCCTTGAATTTCAATCCTAATCTTTTTTTCTAGTGATCTGTAATTGTTTTTGTTTGACACTAAATTGCACATAGCTGTGCAAGAGCTGTTTGTCTATTTGGGTGAGGGAGTGGAGGGGTTGGGGAAGATAAATCTGAGGCCATTTTAGAATGATATTTTGCAGATTTGTTGGAGAATTTAGGAACAAACACTGCTCCAGTCAGTTCCTACTAGAAGACCAGAATTCGGAGATCAGACCTTAATTTCCTTTCAGAAATGGGGATGCTGTTTCCCCCAGTGGCTGGTGGGTTAAGACTACTGTTCGAATGAAAAAGGGACCTCTAGAGGGGAGTATGTTTTGTTCAGCGTACTCTATCCTAACCTAACCCCACCCCAAGTCTTTTTTTAAAAATTGCATAATTAAACCAAAATGAATTCACTCTGGGAACCATATCTGTAATTTTACTGGAGAGATTGCTTTTTTTAAAGCAAAGTGCATCACGTTTCCCAGGTTCAAATCGGTGATGATCCCCGGAGGAACTTGAGGGAAAGAGACCCAAAATGGTATGTCTTTGGGAGAGGAATTTGGCTTCATTTATTCATTTAAAAAAAAAAAGGGGTTTGGCAGTCGAGCATGAAGTGCACCCTGTCAAGGACATGTGAGGAAAGGTTTGCACTCAATGTTCAGGTGGTGCCTTTATGCACACCATTGGCCATTATTGAGAATCAGTCATGCTGCCATCATAACTAGCAGTCGACTGTGGCTGTGTTCTTAGGCGGGGGCTGCGGGGAGGGAGGAAATTACTCTTGGGTGACCAGGCCTGACCTCTGCATCCATGTCTGCTGAACCCACTGAGAAATGTGTGCAACCATCGATTTTCCTTTTCACCTCCCTTCATACAGCTTGCACCAATGCTTTTAATGGAGAGCAGTCTCCAGCAGCCCCCCTCTCTTCTGACGTTGAAAATTGTAATTCCTTCTGCAGAAAGTGATCCAAAGGGAGAAATGTTGTCCACATGTCTCCATTGTGATCAATTAGGCCACTTTCCTCCCCCTTTAATGATTAGCTGCAGCCCTTTAACAGCTGCTCCCCATCCAAGTGTGCCTACAGGCTAAGTTCCCTGAGCAAGCTGTGGCTGTGCTTGTAGCCTATTCAAATTAAGGAAATGAAAAAAATTGGGCCAGGCCAGACTAGACTTCTATGCTGAGGATGCAGGTGAGTCTGTGCAGTAGGGCAGTTCAAACCCATTTTCTCCACTTTGGAAAATTGGGGCTCAAACTTTCATTTGTAATGGTGAACTGTTCTAATTCTGTCTTTCACATTTTGTGTAACGCGGCTGTGAACTATCTGTAATTCCCATCGGAAAGTCCTGTGCTATGTACTTGTTGTTTAAAAGGTCAGGTGTGTCTTGTTGAATCCATTGTGCACGTCCTAGTATTATAGAGCACAAATCATTTATTTCATGCACCTACAAGCACTCGCTTGTGATACCTATATAATATATTAAAAATCTGCACACATCTTGTCATCTTAATTATAAATTCCTTGTCCACATTTAAAGTTGAAACTGCCAGGTAAACTTATCATGCTGTAATTGCATCCTCTTCCCCACCCCTCATGATTGGAAGTACTGCAGCACCACCACTGGCAAGAGGGTGCAATTAGAGCATGGCAAGTTTACATAGGCATTCCATTATAAATGTGGACATAGGAATTTATAGTGGAAATATATAACAATATGGAAAGAATGTATGACTTTAAAATAGGGACTGAATTATATTTATGGTCCAATTATTCACCGCCCTCTAAGTCTCACTTTGCTTGAAGACCGCAGTTTGTCTTGACTACCAATATACAATGCTGTAGATGATCGTCTAGCAATATTACATAGAATAGAATTGCACAGCACCGAAACAGGCGATTCGGTCCAAGTGCTCTATGTCAGTGCTGATGCTGCACACGAGCCTCCTACCACCTCACTCGTGTCACCCTATCACCTCACTCGTGTCACCCTATCAACATATCCTTCCATTCCTTTTCCCCCTCATATGTACTTACCTTGATTCCCCTTAAATGCATCTGTACTATTCGCCTCAAGCCCTCCATGTGGTCGCAAAGTCCATGTTCTCACCACTCTGGGTAAAGAAGCTTCTTCTGAATTACTTTTATTTATGACCTCTAGGTTTGGGCTCCCACCAAGTGGAAACATCTTCTCTACGTCTACCCCATCGAACCCTTCATTAATTTGAAAGACCTCTTATCAGGTCACCCCTCAGTCTTCTCTTTTCTAGAGAAAAGAGACTCAGCCTGTTCCGTCTTCCCTGATAGTTGTAACCTCTCAGTTCTGGCTTCACCCGTGTAAATCTTTTTTGCACTTTCTCCAGTGCTTCTATATCCCTTCGGTAATATGGAGACCAGAACTGTGCACAGTGTGGACTAACCAAGGTAATATATTAGAAGTCTTGCATCTGTGCATACTTATTGTCGACTTCCCCCCCCCCCCCCCCCCCCCCCCCACCATTCCCTTTGCCATTCTTGTAATGTAATTGGCTTCTTCCTAGTTGCACAATGGATTCATTGGTGGCGAGGAAGAGGATAACATAGAAGAGCATGGTGGGAGGTTTCTGTTATTTCGTTTCTCTGAGGAGATTACATGACTGCTGCGTGGGAGCACTGTGGGGGGCCCCCATGATGCTTAATTGCAACATGACTGTGTGGGACATGCTCGTCATCTTCGTATGCTTATATAAACTTAACTCTCTAAGCATTACATTAAGAGAAAAAGTGAGAAGAGAGAGACCTACACAAGTAATTTTGCGCTATTTTCCTGAACACACAGTTGCATAAGAAGCTGTGGAATGCATTTGCCAATCTGATTTCTAAATAAAATCGTAGCAGACTCCTTATTTCCATTTTTTTTCCTGCTGCACCATTTTCAGCCCCTGGAATAATAAAAATAGTTATTTTCAAAGATGCTAAGTGTAAATTGACACCTGTGTGCGAATCCCCAGTGATTCTAATTTATGCTTTGTTTCTCTTTTTTCCTTTTACCCCATCAATTTTCTCTTGCGGTGCTGACTCATCTTGGGGTCTGGTACACCGGTGCCCTTTGGTACCTCACCCGAGTAGTTATCTTCATGTGTGAGTTTAGACTTGTAGGTGTTGGCAATTTATTTGCCTGTGATGTGCTCTCCTGAAGTGTGTGTGTGTGCGCGCGCACACACACACACACACACACACACACACACACACACACCTGCATAGTGATCCGTAGTGGGACCCCATCCACCTGTTTTTGTTTTCCTTTTAGCCCAACCTTAGCCCATTGCAATGCTCCCACTACTGGCTGTGGCGAAGTCAGGTCATTCTCTGCATCCCAGGGATTGATCCAGGGACCCTTATAGTCAGTATGGCTCTGTAGGACTATGGTTGATCCAGTTTTTGAGAGCTTTTCCTGGCTTTTTTTAAAACCGTGACCGATTTATTGAAGTCGAGCACAGCATATCAAATTTGTCAAAAAAATTGTTGTGCTTGAATCTGTGTAAGGGTTATAAAAATGCCTGCCAAAGAGCGTAATTATAGTTTTCAAACATTTCTGGGAGCTCTGGTGTATTGCTTCTTTTCACAGATCTCATCATCTGCCAGTTCAGCTGGTAGCCAGATCTTTAAATTTGTAATGACTGTGTTGATTGAAGCTGTGGTTGGGGGGGTGCATCATAGTTTGGTTGCATCCACAAATTTAGCGAATACCTGGTTGCTTTTGCAACTCTTGTGCAAATGATCCTTTATTAGAGACGCTAAACCTTGCCATTAAAGTATTGTCTGTGTGTGTGATTGCTTATAGTATTGTAGCAACTCCAGTTTGGGTCACCACCCGTCCAGTTTTGGGTTGGACAGTCTGATTTTTGACTCTGCCATCCAAAAATATAGAAGATGCAAACTGACCACAAGAAGCCTCTTTGTTTTAAAATAGAAGTCCACTTTTTCCACTCCTGTGATGGCACTGAGGGCCATATGGAAATTTTCAATTAATTTTCGTCAGCAAAGCACATTTCAGAACTGAAGCCGTGATTTCCCTGCAGGATTTTGGAGTTGGCAACACTAACTCGAGCCTTATTCCAACATTAAAACTTCACAAGTCAAAAACATTGGAATTCAGATGTTCCGTCTCTGAAATTGATACAAGTATTTCAGCACAGCTGGGTAACTCAAACAGCAACAACTCGCATTTATATCTTTTTTTTCTTTTTGGAAATAAACTACATATTGCAGCAGCTGAAATGAGTCCCCTATGAACAGACTTGGGCTAGAATTTACTATATCCAGCCTTTAGTGGCTAGTCATATTCTCTTCAAAAGAGGGGACGTGTTGGTGCAGTAGGTCAGCTGTCCTTTCAGAACTGAGACTTCAGCTCCATCCCAGACTGATGCAATAACCATCTCTTATTGGCTGTAAGAGGTTTCAAGTGAAATGACAGAAATTACAGCATAGAAACAGGCCATTCGGCCCAACTGGTCTGTACTGGTGTTTATGCTCCACACGAGTCTTCTTCCATCCTGCTTCATCTAACCGTATCTGTATTGCCTGTTCCTTTCTCCCTCGTGTTTATCTAGCTTCCCCTTAAATGCATCTGTGCTCTTCGCCTCCACCACTCCATGTGGTAGCAAGTTCCACATTCTAACCAATCTCCGGGTAAAGAAGTTTCTCCTGAATTCCCTATTGGATTTATTAGTAACTATTTTGTATTTATAGCCCCTAGTTTTGGACTTCTCTACAAGTGGAAACATCTAATTCATTTATCAGTAGGCACAAGTCCACAGCACAAAACTACCCATAGATTTGTTACTAATTGACTTGGTGAGTCCAGGGTGAGAAATAGAAATGGTGCACTGAAAGAGTGAAGAGTGTTCTGATGTTAGGTAATGTCTGCACTCTGCTTTATGGGAAGTAGGTTTGTTGGATAAACAGGAGTGAAGCATTGTTCCTCTTGGTGTAGGAGGAAAACCTCTGTACCCATCATGTGCAACACAAAAAATATTTTTTGGTCAGCTGAAATGGGTTACATTTGGATCAAAATCTTGGAAGCCCAAAGTTTCAATTCATTACAGGATAGATTGAGCAGAGGTAAAAGAAAGAAGTTGCATTGATATAGTGGCTCCTTACATCTTCCAAATCTCTCTGCATACAGTGAATTGCTTTGAAGTGCTGTTACTGTAGGTGTACTTGCCAGCCGTTTTGCACATTGCAACTTCCTACATATAATGAGAATAACCAGTTAATCTATTTTAGTGGTGTGAATTGACAGAAAGGGGATTGGGCAGAGGACATCAGAGCTCCGTGTCCTCATTTGTATAGTGCAATAGGATCGTTAATCAAGCAGATGGAACCTTGGTTTAACATTGAATCCAAAGAACATCACCCCAACAGTGAAGCAGTCCGTCTCTACTGCACCAAAGTCTCAGCCTGGCTTACGTGCTCATTTCCTGGAGCGGGGCTTGAACCAGATCCCGTGAAGGAGAGACTGTTGGGAATGTATCCATTTTAACTGTAGTTTCTGCCCAAATAAATCTGGAAGCAGTGTTGTTGAATCCTAACCAGCATTTCTTGTCTTGCAGCTTCAAGTGTCGCCAGATGTACCACGCTCCCACTGACTGTACCACTATTAAAAAATGGCTCACAAAATGCGCTGATGACTCGGAGACTGCAAATTACATCAGTGCACATACGAAAGATGTAAGGAGTTACCAATATAATGCTGTAGTTATGATGCTGGTTTAATGATCCAGCGATGTTTGTTTTTTAAAATTCCTTCTCAGGATTTGGGCGTCGCTGGCATGGCCAGCAATTACTGCCCATCCCCGGTTGACCTCAGAAGGTGGGCCTTCACGTTGAACCACAGCGGTTTGACACAACTGAGTGGCTTGCTGGGCCACTTCAGAGAGCAGGGAAGAGTCAACATCATTGGTGTGGGACCGGAGTCACAAACAGGCCAGGTTTCCTTCCCTAAAGGACATTTATGACAATCCAACAGCTTCATGGTCACTTTTACCGATACCAGCTTTTTAATTCCAGATTTTTTTAAAAAACTGAATTCAAATTCTCAAACGAGTGGGATTTGAACTTGTTCTCTGGATTGTTTAGTCCAGGCTTCTGGATTACTATTTCATTAACATAACCACTACACTACCGTAACCAGTTCCATAGCAAGTTATGAAATTAAATTCAGTTAATCTGGTAATTTGTGGGTGGCACCAGGATAAGCAATCAGATTGTCATAAAATCCCATCGAATTCACTGATATCCTTCAGCGAAAGGAACCTGTCAGTCCTACCCAGTCTAATCCCCCGCTAGGTGGTTGGTTCTTAATACCCTCTGAAGTGGCCTGGCAACCCACCCAGTTGTGGAACAGCGGCTATGAAAAAAGGCCCAACACCACTTTCTCAGGGCGATAAAGGACGGGCAATAAATGCGGCCTCGCTAGTGTCACCCACGTCCAGAGAACAAATAAAACAAATGTGAGCCAAGTCACGAATGTCATTAAACTATTTGTCTATATGGACCATCATAATAGCCTGATCCTGTTGTCAACCTATGCCCACACATGCGTGTTTCCAACAAGAGTTGCTGATGATCAAGAACATTGGATGATTTTTGTTTTGTTTCATTCGTTTTTGTAACTGGTTAATATCTGACTGTTAGGTGATCCAACATTGAGTGTGTGAATTACTCGTCTGTTGGAGAGCGAGGGGTTTGGGAATAGAAATAAATGTCTAACGGGGGCTATCCACAGTTGCTTATTAACACTTGCCCCTGCTGCATCACACACTTGTTCTTATTCCAGTCAATAGTTGCCAAGCCATTATACTTTATCAGGAGCTTTTTAGGGTACTTAAAATCATATGAAAGGGTATCTCACTACATTAGGAAGTTTGCTACTTATTTTCTGCTGATGGATGTCTTGATACACCATAGCTTTAGTGGGCTCAAGTTTGAGTTTAGTTGCAGTCTGTTCCAATAATTGCAAATGCATTTAATAAGGATCGTAATATATTTTTGTTCTTGAAACATGAGTCAAACCTATAATTCTATAGAAAAGAACTTCCCTCCCCATTATGTAACCTGCACACTCGCCTGATGAGCCGATCACCCATTCCCTGGTGTTCTTCATTGATTTTTTTTGGGCAAGGGGTTCTTTTCTCACACTATGGTACTTCCTCAAGGTAACTGTCAATCCTTCTTTTGGTGCCTTTTTCCTGGAAGAAATGGAGAACTCTCTGCATGGCTATTTGCAGAGGCGAATCTCCCTCCTCTCACACCATGATCCAGCACATTGGTAGTTCAAACTGCTAACACCCTCTGACCACAGTTCTAGTTTTTGATGGGAAGTTATTTTCTTCTGTAAACCGAACTGCTCTGACTGTGACTTTGGCTGTCGTCCAAAAGTAGGACGTTTTTAAAAAAAAAAACTATTACTTGGGTCTCTGGTGGCAATTTTATGCTGCATTCAGTAGAATGTTTACTGCAATAAATCCAGGAATAAATTAAATACAATAGCTACTGCTCCACCACTGTCACACTGTAGCTGCAGTATGTATCATCTGCAGGATATACTGCAACAACTCACTAAGTTTACTTCAGCAGCACCTCCCAGCCACTGCCTGTACCATGAGAAGGACAAGAGCAGTACTGTCATGGGAGCACCATCTTCTCCAAGTTCCCCACCCTAATCTCTCACTATCCTGACCTGGACATATATTGTTGCTCCTTCATCATCACGGTGCAAAAATACTGCAGTTCTCTACCCAACATCCATCATGGCGCCTCATCGTCACAAGGATTGCAGTGGTTCAAGAATGTGGCCCACGACCACTTTCTGTAGGCAATTAGGGATGGGCAATAAACGCAGCTGCTGACATCCTGACATCAAAATTTTTTTAAAAGCCAGTGGTTTTGTTTGGCTGTAAAATAGCTCAGTGCTGGGGCTAGAATGCTAATGAACATGGACAAATGATATTGCTGATGAGATCAGTATAGATTTTGGAAAAATGTTAACCCTACTGCAGTTCTGGTGGAACTCGGGCTTTGACTGTAACATCGTTCTAAACATAACTCAAGGACTTAAGTCCAACATGGGGCAGGAATCAAAACGGTTTGTGTGCTCATGCGAGGGAATATAAATAAGCATTTAAGGAAATAAGCAGCCAGAACAACTTTTTGCTAAATGTTTTGTTATGTCAGTGTTCTTTGGCACTCCTTTTATTTGCCCGATGTCAGATTTTATTTGTGTAGCTGGATTAATGGGACTGTAGGTAAAGACCAATGAACTTTAGTACCTTTACTGCAGGGAGAAAAGTCAATCATTGATTAACCTTCCCCCCCGCCCAATTTCAGGCCATAAAGGCACACTCTTCCTATATTTTACAATCACATACTTGGATCTAGATTTGCACCAATGCCCATTTTATAAATACATCAATCTTATTGGATGACTAAACGCTAGTATCTGATACTTGTGCTGTCATGGTGTTATTTTGAGGTAAAGACGTACTGCCTTGCTTTTCATCATAGTACATTCATAAGACAAAATCCATGCCTTTTGTCTGGCGTAAAGTATTAAATCGCTAACACTACATTCCCAAGTCATTTCCATTTTCTAATTATAGTTTTAAAGGGCTTGTTAGTGTGGCTCAGCTATTACCACTCTTCTGAGTTGGAAGATTGAGGGTTCAAGCCACATTCCAGGACCTGTGCACATAATCTAGGCTGACACTTTAGTGTAGTACAGAGGGAGTGATACATTATTAGAGTTGCTCTTTTACAAATTAAACCATAAGCTGGTGGATGTAAAAGACCTCATGGCACTATTCGATGAGCAGGCTATTCTGGTGTCCTGACTAACATTCATTCCTCTACATTAAATGTGTTTGAGATTATTGAATACCTGCCAAAGAAATAATATGCAATGGATTACAGACAAATATTGTTGCAAAGACTTTAAAAAAAAAAATTTCCTCATAGTCTCTCCCTGTAGTGCACCTTTCAGGGCAGCTGCAGACCAGGGCCCAGATATTTGCCAGTGCTCTTTTACAGCTAAAAGCTGGGAGTTACACGAGCAGTCTGGGATGATGGGCGTTTCAGTTTTTCCTTTATCCATGTTGAGAAGTACATTAACCAGTACCACCGAAACAGATTGGTCATTCAACCCTCTTGTGTTTTCTTACTGCTGTGTTAGATTACAAAACTGACTATACTTCAGAAGTAATTCATTAGCTGTGAAGCATTTTGAGATGTTCTGAGGATGTGAAAGGCACTATATGAATATAAGTTCTTTTATACCAACTTTTTCGTAGGGTTCCACATTTTTGGTGTAATGTATTTTGCCATTTACAATTTGTGTGTACAGGGAATACGGATGACACATACACAACTTTCAATAACTCTACAAGGTTCTTCCAGTTTCCACCAAAACTTATTTTTTGAACCCACCTTTTATTTGAAAGGGCCCAGGGACATGTTTTCAGAAATCAAAATCAAAAATGTGGATCTGTAAATTTTTATTTCTTCTCTCTTCTCCCCCCCCCCCCCCCCACTTTGTGGCGTTTTGCACAGAATCATAACAAGCTTGCATTCCAGAAAGTGTGTATTGAGCCAGCATGGTGGTATAGTGTGTTGGGAGTTCCAACATGGAGCAATGGAATACAGGTGAGTTACTGGTCTTAATAGCACCAGTGTGGGAAGCTAATGAGCAGAGGCCAGGTACTTGTTGAGGATGTAGTCAGCCCAGACTAGTCTTGTACCTTATAGAGGATGGCTATAGAAGAGCATTAGCAGACATCTGGGAGGGGGCTTCAGCTTGTCCTAAAAGGTGCACTGCAGAGCGAGACTTCAGATGAGAAGAAATTGTTACAAAACAATATTTGTAACACTATTCCTTGGTAATCCATTGCATATTATTTCTTCTGAAACCCATTAATAGCCCTTTGGTACAGGTCAAACTCTGATAGATTTAGCTGTCAGTTTACCCCACAACAGATTAATAAATGTAACACAACAAATGTTAAGGATTAATCATTGGCACATCTGAAATAAAATGAATCATCTGGGTTAATGGTGTCTTGTATGTACTGGTAATTAACTCCCTTGCACTGTTGGATGACTAACCCCTCCAAGGTAGTTCTTTGATGTTGGTATTCACAAGTTCAAATAGTCAAATCGTAAGGTGCAACAGTTGATCACACTTTGTGATGTTTCTGTTAAAGTGTTGCTGATGGTAAAACTGTTAAGTGCATTAACCTATTTGCTTTGGAGCTAATTGTTCTAATTGCTTGTTTTTTTTAATCTTTCAGTGTCCTAAGTGCAATATTTGCATTGAGAAAAATGGAGGGTGCAATCACATGGTGAGCAAATGATGTGTTATTAGTGTTTTTATAGATCTTTCCGTTGTGCTGGTTGCCCTGTTTTATTACTGATCATCTATTTCTGTTTCTCTGTTTCAGCAATGCTCAAAATGCAAGCACGGTGAGTAGTAAAAAATGCAAATAATATTAAATGTTAAATTTTACACTGAGCTTTGGGACTGCATAATCTGGAAACTGCACACCCCAGCCGGTGATTTCCCATGGATGGGACGCACAGACTGAGAGTGTGCAATTCCTCAATGTGCCTTGGGAGCACAGAAGCAGAAATCTTGCCCTTTAGTTTGTACAGCATATATTTGTCACTTGAAATGGTAATTTTTAATTACAATAAATTATCAAAGATTTTTCAAATGAGACCTCAAACTGATGGATGTAAAACATCTCATGGCATTATTCGAAGAGCAGGTAGGTTCTGGTATCCTGACCAACATTAATTCCTGAGCATGTACCATTATGGATGCAGTAATAATTTATTTCATTTAATATTGATGCAGTCTATGTTTCATATGTTTCCTTGATTCTAGTTGTGTTCCAACATTCTCACGCTACATATTTTTCCAGACACGGTGGAAAAGTATAATGTGTGTGTTTGGAAGTTTTATCTTGGGAGTGTAATACTTGAAGGGTTAATCAAAGGGAAAAAAATAGCACAGATCATAGGATGGACCAAGCGTTGCTACTGTAAAACCTGCCCGGTTTGTATTGTGCTACTCCAACGATGGTGTGAACCAGGGTCTTGGAATTACAACAACACCAACTTGCATTTATGTAGTGGCTTTAATCTAGGAAACTGTTCCAAGGTGACTTAGGTTGTGGATACAAGCATTTGGACACTGAACGCGTTAATCTGAGATTTACGTCTCCACAATTAAATGCACACGTTAACTTGTTTAAAATAAATGGGCTAGTTGGAAATATATAGCTAACAAATTATATATATATACACACACACTGTATATCTCCCATGGTGTTGTACACGGGGAGTCATGACCAAGTGTAGTCTCATCAGGTGATGTAGGGGTTAGTGGCTGGGGGATAATTAGGCCAAGGCTTGCTTATGTAATTCAGTCCCCCTCTTAAAGTCACACATTGCCATTATAAGTTCCCATGTCCACATTTAAAATGGAAGCTGCCAATGTAAACGTGTAGCCCTGTAATTACACCCTCTCGGCAGTGGTGATACATGGGCAGTTACCATTTTAAACATGGACATAGGAACTTATAATGGATAAAATTGACAGGAAGTGTGGAAAAAGTTGATCATGAGTATAGTGTGTGCAGAGCTAAGATTTTTAATGTGTCACAGATAGGATTTTTTCGGCTTCCCTGCTTAACAGTGCAGAAGTGCTGAAGACTATTGTAGTGTCCCCACCACTGCCCTGGTTGATGTTAGCTAATGGATTGAACCTAGGACCTTCCCATTCTGCATGTTCCCCACCGGGCAGTGCATTTAGCAATTGGATAAATTTGATTCTTGGGATATCCTTTAGAGTTGGATCTTAAGTGCTGAACTTTAAGTAATAGTTTTGAAGAGGGGAACAAAGTTCAGGGCCGGCCACTTGATTATGTGCTATTAAAATTTACAATGCCAAGCCCTCCATTTCATAATTGTGTTTATTTCTGTTCAGATTTTTGCTGGATGTGCCTGGGAGACTGGAAGACCCATGGCAGTGAGTACTACGAGTGCAGTCGGTACAAGGAGAATCCTGACATTGTGAACCAGAGCCAGCAGGCACAGGCCAGGGAAGCCTTGAAGAAATACTTATTCTACTTTGAAAGGGTAAGAGTTATATAGGGTGGGTGGATGTAAGAAACTAACTGTTCTTTCCACCTTCTCTTGCGGACTCTCTTGCTGGTTATGATCCCATGGGAGCCAGCTGCCACCATTGGCCATTGATCATGTGGTTTCAGGTTGTTGAGTGTAGGCTGTTTAACTTGGTGAACCTCGCAGCCACGCCTGGCCCTGTTCTTTCTGTACCTCACTCACTCACTCTCTCATTGCTGCGTCTTCTTCGATGTTATAAAGCATTGGACTCCTGATTTAAGAGGCAGGAGTTCGAATCCCAATTCTGTGGACGAGGAAGTGCTAAGTACAGAATTTCCTCACTTTTGTTGCGGTCATTTCTGGGTGGAAGGAACAGCAATCCAGTGATAATGTTCTTAGTCCTTTCACTGTCCGAGGATTGTGGTGGGAATTTTTTTTTTCCATGGGGAGATGGGGGTTTTGAAGGTGTAAGTAAGTTTTACCTTCCATTGTCTATCTCTTTTATCTATACAGTGGGAAAACCACAATAAGAGCCTGCAGCTAGAAGCACAGACATACCAGCGGATCCAAGAGAAAATCCAGGAGCGAGTTATGAACAATCTGGGAACGTGGATCGACTGGCAGTACCTACAGAATGCTGCCAAGCTCCTTGCCAAGGTATTTAGTGCTCGTCTGAGCCGATTGCCCACAGACTAGCAAAGCTAGGACACTCATCTAGTTCTGGGATGGGCCAAGGACAAAGTGGAGATCCTAAGTGCCCATGAAATACAAATCAACCCTGAGTTCACGAGATTGCTGCAGTTGTTTCAATGCATTGCTTTCGTTCACAATTTCAATCTTAAATTATGGTGTCTCCTATTGAAATCGTCCAAGTAAATAGGAATTAGGGCAGTTTTAATGCTAGGTTTTCCTTTAATTCACGGTGTCGTGGGTAAGTGCACTGCTCAGTCTGGTATTCATTCATACACACCGGGGTTGCCCCAGATTCCATCCCCGATGTATGCTGAGTTGGCCTTGGTCAGAGGTTACTATTGGTTATCCTGTGACCTCATGTTGGAAAGTTCCTGTGTGCAGGCATCTGGTGACAACAGAATAATCAGCAGTGAACACTGGGCAATTAGATTGTGACCTTAGACGCTGTAGCGAAGGAGATCTTAACCCCGTGTTTGGGCTGGGTTACAGCTCAGGTTAAATGTAGGAAAGGAGAAACTTCTAATACAGTGCAGTCATGTGTGCTGGGAATTGATCACAAGCATCACAAAAGTAAGTGCAGATGACGAGAGGCCATTTGGCCCATCTAGCTCATCCTTCCATGGAGATCTGTGTCGTTGTCCTCCTCCCCCCCCCCCCCCCCCCCCCCAAATATCATGGCATCTAACTGCCTATTGAATGGTTCCAGAGTTTTGCCTGCAAAAAATAAAGATTCGTCATTATGATTTCCTGAATATTCATTACTATGAAATTAAGGGATAAAGTTCCTTTTAATAGATGTCACTAGTTTGATTTCTAGATACTGTATGGTAGTGTTTAAGTATGGAGAAAGTTGAAGGGTTCTTGCTAAATTTACTGTTACTACAATTAGTTGGGTTGTGCTTTCCTTTGCCGGGCAGGGATAATAACAGGGACAATTCCTGCTTGTTGTCCAGTAACCCCTAGTGGAAAATATGTGTGCTTTGGGTGTGGACAGGATCAAGCCTGGCTGTGGCACCCACATGATTAAATAGCTTGCCGATACTTACTGTCTAGGCTGGGCAAAAAAAAAAATGTTTTGCTAATGTTGGAGGGAAAATCCTTGTCTAAGGACACTAACCTGTCTCTTGTTGCGTTCAACAAAAGAAATGCAACTAGTAATATTGTGCATTCTTGCCATAGTAGGTGGGGGGAGGCGAGAGGGCCGTTGTGTGTCATCTATTCTGGGAAGGCTGACGTAATTGTGGCTGGCTTGTTATCTCTAACTGTTAAAACCTTCCCCAAATCACTTGGCAGTTTTGAATTTACGTTCATTAGCTGATGCTCCGCAGTCAGTTATTTTTATGAGCGCGCGGACAGAGCTCCAGCTGCCTGCAGTCTCACCCACCCACTGAAACCACAGCATCCCTCTAGTGGTGAGAATGAAATCTGACCTGTTGGACATCTTTGAGACGTGGTTGCAAACATTTAACAGGGTTTTTTTTTGTCAGTCAGCAAACAACATTTATCTTCACTCGTGGATCTTCCGCGGCGCTGCTCTCAGTAGGTTGGAGGGTACCCTGGTTTTTTTGGGGGGGGGGTGAGGGGGTTATACCATCTTGGATGGATGGACCAAACATTCCTCCTCATCTGTCTTTGCAAGATAATTGTGGGCCAGGGAGACCATTCGGCCCATTTTATTACATCCATCCAGCAGCATCCTACAGTCCTGAGAATAAATAAGTTTGTTGTTAAAACTCGTCTGTTTTGCCCCCTGATTTGGGCCACTATTTTCATCCCGTTTTTTTGAGATTTGGCCATTGCCACCTGCATCCTCCTAATGCTGAAAGGTCCAATTATATGCTGGACCTCTGATTTGGGGCAAAGATGTTGGCCTGAAAGGGAGGACTGTCACCATGGTGAGCTTTAACAAAAAAATAAAATCAATGTTACAGGGCTTTATTCACCTGCATACTTGAGGATAATTCACTCATAGGCATTTTCCTGGGATATTCCTTCAACTATAATTTAGAAACGTAGCATTTTACAGCAAGGAAGGTGGCTTTTCTGCCCATCGCACTTGCACCAGCTCTCAGCTATCTGGATGATACTGAGAGAGAAATAAGTAATTTCTCTTTCTCCTCCAACACCCTCCCCCCACCCCCCCCACCAAAAAAAAAATGTTAACTGCTTTTTCTTAAATGCACATTAAAATAACCTTTTAACATACAACTTCTACAATAATTTTTACCTCTGTTTTCCTTTCCATAGTGTCGTTACACTTTGCAGTATACGTATCCATATGCATACTATATGGAATCTGGGCCCAGGAAGAAACTGGTAAGAGCTTTGCACAGACACATTTTGAATGGTGTTGTCTTCTGTCTAATAACAACTGGTTATTGTCCAAAATGTAATTTAGCAACTCAGTGTGGAGCACAGGCCCCTTTCGCAGCGTTGGCTGCAATCCCAAAACTGTGTCTCAATGGTTTGATGCGTCCTGTTTGAGGTAAGGGATTTTTGTGATACAGGGTTCATACCATATAGCTGTTAACTTACTTTATCAGCAGGACCAGGAACTCCGTCATAGAAAATTCTCCCAACTTGTGCTGCGTTCATTGAGCTCTCCCACTGAATAGTGTGCACTGATGTGTGCAAAAAAGTTATTGTTTGTGGGGCAACAGACACATTGTCATAATGATGGCTTCTTTCATTGGATGCTTTATATCGTAATTTAAATATATATAAAATTTAATATAACTTTTATAGCTATACCTCTCTTCTCAGCACTTCTGTTGAGTAGTTTGTAGGTCAATTCAACCTCTGAAGAACTTCTCGCACACCCTCTCTCCTCCTCATGCTCCCGCACGCCCTCACCCTTCCTTTTTAAAGGCACCAGTTGGCCCAGAATTAACTACTTTTACTGGTTGGGTGTGCCACTACCTTGGAGGTGAAGCTAAAATTCTTCTAATCTCACTCGGCTTGTGAATTTTGTAACTGTGCCCTCAAGCTCCTGTGCCCATTTTTTTCAAACTAAATAACCTATAATTTAAAGTGTAATCCCAGCAGCTTTTACCCTGTGGTCAGCAATACACTGACTAAAAGCTGATTTGTTTCCTTCTATCTGGTACAGTACAGGTTGGCTATGTCGCTTTATTGGCTCCTGCTGTCTGTGTGCTGTCGGTTGTATGCCACTGCAGCAGAGGGGCATTTTTTTTTAAGAACAGGGTAGGCTCTGTTTGTGATGAAGGAGCCATTATTCATTTGACAAGAGTCTGTTATGGGTCCAGCATCCATACGAATTACATACATCTGTACAAATGCCACGCCACACTTTAGATGTACTATTTTCTTGTTCTACGTACAGTATTCTTTTGGTACATGTAGAACAAGACCTAGCATTAAAGGCAGGTACGGGGAAACTACCCTTTGTTCAAGTTCCCCTCCAGTGTCTAAGAAATACAAATGTTCATAAAATATTTCTTTAAAAAAAACGCTATTAACCCAACAAAGGCCAACCATTTCGGGTACCTTACCTCAAGTTTGCTTCAATAATGTTATTGTAAGGGAGGGACTGCCTGTGGCCTGGGACGGGTCCATTCGTTTTAATGGGGTCTTTGACCTAGCTGGGAGCTGTTCCACAGCTGTCAGACGCTAGGGAAACATATTATTACCAAGGGGTTTTTTAAAACGACGTTGCACGTTTCTGTAGTAATGTATGGCATCAGAAAACACCATTACTGTCCATCAGTAAATGGACATGGGGGGAGGGAGGGAAGTATTCCCTCTGGACTTTTCTTCCTCTTTAATAAGTCCATGTGGCTTATAACAGTTCCTCCTGCTCATCAGGCACTGGCAGCATTTCCCCCTTTGTCCTCACTGGTTTTTGGTGCTAATGGGCAGAAATCTGCAAATCCATAGTGCAGTGGCGGGTTTTGGTTTCCTGGCCTTGTATCTTTTACTGACTTGAAACATCGTCTTTTCCAGTTTGAGTATCAACAAGCGCAGCTGGAAGCAGAGATTGAGAATCTGTCCTGGAAGGTGGAACGAGCAGACAGTTATGACCGAGGGGTAAGCGGTGTGTTGAGCTGCTTTCATTTATCTAACAGCCCTCGAGTGCAAGATCTGTGCGCACAAGAGAAAAAAATGTAATTATTCATCATTTAAACATGAAAACCGAGCAGTGGAAACACGCACAATTAAATGACGGTCTTGGCTCCTCCAGCGTTGGATTTGTGCAGCAGCTGATGGAAGTTGACTAACATGGTTTAAAATAAGTGCATTGAACAAGGACCGGTACAAATAATAGTTTATTTTTGCAAAATGTGCAGTATTGATGCTGAAGGTTAGATGAGGTATGAGGTGGTTTTTCTTGGATGGAACAGGGAGTGGCACTTCAAACAGTCTCAAATAAGTAGTTGAATAAAACAAATGGAACTTGCAAAGACTTTTATAGCCCATCTGTTTTAGTACAGTGTGTGTAATTTGCACTGTTACGGTGTTTTATTCCCTAACCCTGTATAAATCGTGGAGTATAATCTGCACTCCTTTTTTCTCCTCCAGAAATTTCAAGTGTTTGTGTGCGGAGTGTAAATTATACACGAATACCAAAATGTATCTGAAATACTTCTTTCCCTAGAATTTGTAAGGAATCTTACAACACCAGGTTATAGTCCAACAGTTTTATTTGAAAATCACAAGCTTTTGGAGGCTTTCTCCTTCGTCACCTGAGGAAGGAGAAAGCCTCCGAAAGCTTGTGATTTTCAAATAAAACTGTTGGACTATAACCTGGTGTTGTAAGATTCCTTACATTTGTCCACCCCAGTCCATCACCAGCCTCTCCACATCATGCCTAGAATTTGTGGCCTTTGATATGGCTAGGTCATTATACATGGGGGTGAGAGAAGAATGGGTCAAAGATTTATGGCATTTTGCACCCTTAGAATTAAATATTACACTAAATTTCACCCTTCCCCCTCCCCGAAAACCCTGAAAATACAGTCGAGTTAAATTCCAGGATGTACATCTAACACTGCGATTTCATCTGGAGAGTTCTTGAAGTATATGTTTTGTTCCATTCTGGCATCGCGGTAGCATAGTGATTCCGTCCCATCGTCCTCAACCCCAATATTATCACAGTAGTAAGTTTTGAAGAGCCATAACGTTTCAATAGAATTACCCGATATTTATAATTTGAAGTATTGAAATAATATGAGAAGTAGGGTTATAGCCTTTTCTCTAGAAAAGAGAAGGCTGAGAGGTGACCAGATAGAGGCCTTTAAAATGATGAAGGGGTTCGATAAGGTAGACGTAAAGATGATGTTTTCATTTGCGGAGGAGTCCAAAATTAGGGGTCATAAATAAATATAAGATAGCCACTAATAAATCCAATAAGGAATTCGGGAGAAATTTCTTTACTCTAGAGAGTGGTAGGAATGTGGAACTTGCTACCACATGGAGTAGTTGAGGCGAATAGGATAAGACGTATTTAAGGGAAGGCTAGATAAGTATATGAGGGGGAAAGGAATAGAAGGATATGTTGATAGGGTGAAATGAAGAAAAGTGGCAGGAGGCTCGTGTGGAGTGTTAACACCAGCGTAGACCTGTTGGGCCGAATGGCCTGTTTCTATGCCGTAAATTCTATATAATATGTAAATATTTAACTCAAAAATATTCCTTTGGAGTTGCTGTACTGAATTTCACAATCATAAGAATTTAAGATGAGGCAGCCATTCAGCCTGTCATGTCTGTACCGGTGATGGATCTACATGGCAGTTAACTGGTCCCATTTTCCTGCCCATTCCCCATTCACTTTGTTGGTAGCACACTCACCTCAGCATCAGAAAGCTGTGGGTTCAATCCCCAGTCCAGGACTTGAGCACCTAGTCTGGGGTGACACTTCACTGCCTGATCAGGTAGATGTAAAAGGACCCCATGACACAATTCAAAGAAGAGTGTGGGACAGTTAGCCCAGTATCCTGGCCAACAATCATACCTCAACCAGGGTCACCAAAATAGATCAACTTGGTCACTTTGTTGTTTGTGGGACCTGGCTGTGTGCAAAGTGGCTTCTGCCTTTGCCTATAGAATTAACTACATCTTAAAAGTAATCCTTTGGCCCTGATGATGTGAATGGTGCCATTTAATCTTAAACTCTTTGTTCTTTCTTGCACTTTACACAACAGAATCCCGGAAAAAGAGCCCAGCGTACGTTTTATTTCAGTCTTGAGTTGTGTGTTTGTTGGATGAGTTTGGGCATATTTTGACCATCTTCCTTCTGCTTTGTATTTCAGGATCTAGAGAATCAAATGCATATAGCAGAGCAGAGGCGTAGAACACTGCTTAAGGATTTTCATGACACATCAGACTAAAGGAGCCCTGTAGATGTGATGGCACGTTCAAAAAGGCATTGGCTGAGGAAGATGATGAAATATTGTTTTTAGTTCCTTGTTTCTTTTTTCATCTGTCGTTCCTTGGTTTTCCTTTATTATTTTTTTTTTGCCGGAATAGTCAGCAATGCTCGTGGATACTTCCATTCATGAGCTATAATAGTGTTAGACCTTTTATCAGAAAAAAAAGAATATGCATTAACATTGGAAAAAGAGGATTCTTTAAACCTTTTGCAAAGTCTGGGCTTCTACAAGTACTTTCATGGAGACTGGAAGGATTGCAGAAGCGTCAGCTTCCCACAGACTTTTACATTAATGTATGTTTTCACTAGAACAAAAAATATCTGGGACATTCGTTGCACAGCCTAATTATAGTGCATACTGGCACCAAAGCCCTCTGCTTAGGCAACTGCTGGGAAATGCAGACTGCTTAAAAAGAAGTCATTTGGGAAGGATTTGGTTTTCTGGTATCTTGCTTTTAACATGCGTTAGTTGCCTGCTTTGGCTGGGAGCAATTTTTTTTTCGGTCTGATTTGACAGTGGAAGGAGTTGGGGGGGGGGACGGGGGCGGTGGTCAGTGAATGATTCGCACGTTGGTGAAGGAGGTGATCTGTCTACGTGGAGGTGCTACGTTCTGTAGGGTGCTTCCTAATGCCTTCTGGAGAACACAGTGGTTTAAAAAACAAAACCCACATTTCTGGTCTGGGGCAGGAGGGGAAAGCAATAGTTGAACAAGTATATGCTGTTACTACCTCTCTACTATGAATAGAATAGCAGCTGGCTTATATACTGCATTGCAAGGCAGTGAGGTTCGTGAACGTTTGAAAGGTTCATGGAGTACCTGACCCCCGCCCCACCCTCAGCAGTTTGTTCCAACCTCGTTATCTGATCTGCATCAATAATTTTTTTTAATAGTTCATACTTTTTAAAAAGAAAAAAAAGTAACGATTTGAGTTTTTGTCCCCTCCCCCCCCCCCCCCCCCCCCCACTCCTCCTTGTGATGGTTTAGTGATGTACTTGCTATTGGTGAGACAGGGTCCTGGTTATGCACGTGGGTAACCAGGATATATAATAAATATGTTTTTATAAATTTCATATTTGTCACACTACCTCGAGTGCACTCAGCACTCTGATCCACAATGGTAAGGACAGTCAGAATTTATTTTTATTTTTTGGGGGAGTGGGGTGGGTGGGGTGGTACTTGATGGTATGAATCTGTTTTCTTCCCAGGCATTGACCATCTGCAGCCAAGAGGTTGTGTAACTTCTGTAATATTTTCAACTACTTGTGCTTTTTGCAGCAATAGAACCACTGTACCTTTCATTACTGATATAAAAGTTATTTAATTCCACTTGCTTGCCATTGTCTGAAACCGTGCCAAACTCCCTTTCCTCACCCCCCCTCAAGTGGCACGTTCTTGTACGTGACGACACGCTCCGCATTTGCGCTGAGGTCGGGCTGAATTTGCTCTCGCCGTTGCCTTTTGACTTGGTTCCTCGTCTGGCTCACTGGGATATACCCCCCCCGAGAGTTCAGCTAGCACCCATTAACAGCAGCAACTGGTGGCTGCAAGATTCCAACCTCCTGCCGAGCTGGCACGTATCACCACGACCACCGAGGCTGGCACCGATGCCACTGTGGATCAGTTGCTACAAGGTGTGTGGCAACAGTGATGACCCCACCCCTCGATTTTGTTTTTCTTCCTCTGACAAGGTAGAGATTGGAAGCTCAGCAGCCCATGGGATCAGACCTGTGACTTTCCTCTCCCATTTTCCCCAATTGCAAGGAACCCCAATGTTCCATTAAAAATAAGTCTTTTCTATTCTACGGAATAACTAGTTCGTAGATTTCAACAATAATTTAATCTTGAGCTTGTTAACGTGCCTGCTCAAAGTTTGCAGTGTTATTGAAACCACTTGATTGAATGATTACCTTGTAGCTGCTGCCCTCCTTATCCCTGATGTTATACATGTGACACAGCTCACATTGAATAAACCTAGTAGCCATGTAGATTAAATCTTAACCCTTTTGCTTCCTGTTTCCATTTTGATTTCAGGTTATGCACTGGAGTAGGGAAAGTATTTCAATAAAAACTTGCTATATATATGGAAGGGAAGATTGTGACTGAAAGTTTATAGACTTTTGAATGCTGGCTACTCTACAGGAACTAACAGTAATTATACTTGACCTCCACGATCCTGCCTTTCAAAATCAAGCATTTGGACTTAGCGATCCGTTGGCTACTAAATGTTTTTGTTTTATGTACTGCCCATTAACTGGAACGTAACCCTATATTTTAAAAATCAAATTGTCCATGTGCTTTCTCCAAGCTAAAGTTGTTACTAATATTCGAGGAGCCATCAAATAAACATTAACCTTTCAGTGTCTCATACTCCTACCGATTCACAATAATGGCCCAGGCTGTAATGCTCACCTGTAGATGAGTGTTGGCCCAGCATGTAATGAAGTAGTGACTACTTTGTATTTTACCATCTATTTGCTCACCTAATCTGTCTTTGTTCTATATCCTCCCCGACTAAAGCATTACCCCCTATTTTGAAAATATTTGTAGACAACCTTGAGTACTGTTTTGCTGATCCTCCGAGAGGTGTGCTTGAGAGTTGAGGACACCCTTACTTCATTGTCCAGTTGCCGCCTTCCACGCCCCTCCTTTGGAATAACGTGAATTCTGGGGGTGAATTTCCGCAGGGTTGGGGGGGGAGGGTTTCTCGAAAGGGCGTAAACCGTGTTCCCCCCCCCCCCCGGGTGGCTTTTCCACCAAGATCATGGCAGATGACCTGGTCTTTAAGTGGAATAGCAGAGTGTTGCAGTAATTGTACCTGAAACCATCCTGGAACTGTTTCTGGCCTCAATGGTCAAGAATGAACTTTAGTGCGTGACGTGCAGCTTGGACAGCTATATTGCCCTCTCAAGTGATGATTTAGTACTGTTTGCAGCAAGCAGCAGTTATTTATCATAGTTGCTCAACATGCACAATGCTCAGCCTTGCTCATCGGAGCTGTTGAATTTTGTGTGTGTTGGAGCATAGACGACCTCTGGTGGCATTTTGGACAAAGACAGATTAGTGCGTTTCTAATAATCCAGTACTATAGTCGTGCAGAAGGGAAATATAATGCGGATCAGTGTTGGAGCTGCTTCAGGGGCTTATTCCAGGGCCAGCAAATCGCATGGTAACGTCTGGCTGTTTGGCCCTAAAGACCAAGATTTGACCTACTTTGCAATTCCCAGTCTTTTGTGATCGCAGTTGATGACCTACCATCTAGTATCCTAATCATAAAATTATACAGCACAGAAGGAGACCCTTCGGCCCTTCGTGCCTGTGCTGGCTCTTTGAAAGAGCTATCCAATTAATCCCACTCCCCCCGCTCTTTTCCCATAGCCCTGCAAATCTTTCCTTTTCAAGTATATATCCAATTTCCCCTTTTGAAATCCAAGCCTAACCTTGCCTTCTTGCAAGGCCATCCATCAGGAGGAAGGCTAACTCAAAAATTGAAAAGCGATAGGCACAGAGGGCTGATAAAACCTCAGTGCCCCTTTAGGTTCTGTCGTACATCACTATGTTTTGCGTTAGGTATGTGTAATGCATCCTGCCTGTGTGAGTGGACTGTTCGTTACCAGCAGGTAGATGGGTATGCTGAAGATTTCAAGGGAATATCTTCTTGGAAAAAAATATCTAAATTTTTTTAAAAATGAACTAAGCTTTTGGAATCCAGATTCTGACTCCTGTTTCCTTAAAGTATCAAACACCATTAACCGCCTAATGTATTCAAACCTGCCATTCACAATTCTTTCCAAGCTTGTTGGCCATTGCTGTCTCCTCCACTTTTATATTGGCCTTGTTTTAGTTTGGATTCCAGCACCTACACTGTTAAATCTGTCTCCCTTGAGAAATGGGGTCTACCATTCTCCTGCTGGAATAAGTGGGCTGGATTCAGCAGTGTCAATGCTTGAAGCATGCTCGTGGGCACTGGTCTCCTGGAATCCGAAGTAAACCAGGCCAATATAAAAGCAGCTTTTGATGGCGAGATGTTTCCTTTAAGAATTCGAGTTGACGGTGTTTTCACCAAGCCTATTTAGCACATTGACACCAATACACTATTGTGGGCGGGGGGAGGAAGGGGGGATGGGAAATAGCACATAAGCTAAGCTTAGGTCATCACAAGTTTCTCCTCTTGCACAACCACACACCACTGTGTTAGAGCACATACGACCTCTGGTAGCATTTTCGACAAAGACAGATTAGTGAGTTGCTAATAATCCAGTAATGTAGTCGTGCCAGAAGGGAATCATAATGCTGATTAGTTGCTTCAAGGACTTATTCCAGGGCCAGCAAACTGCATGGAAATGTTTTCCACCCTTGTATTATGCTGCTCAAAATATAGTCTGCAGTGGCACCCCGAGCTTAGAGAGACAAACTCTATAACTGCGCTGTTGGTTGTTTTTCCACAGTTCAAGTGGACATTGTATGAAAATTTCACACATCCCCCTCCATTTACGTTTTGCTGACCTTCGAGTGGTGATACAGCTAGATTAGCTTGTGAAGCATGCCTCTTTTTTGTTTAATCTCCTCCAGTGTCTGAGTGATAACAAATCACAATTTAGCCATGAAATACCTCCTCATTCCTGTAGATAACATCACATCAATTTCCCTAGTAAATCTTGCAGTTATAATAAATCTTGCAGTTATAATGTACTGGCACCTGTTCCTAAGTGCGCTTGAAATGCGCTGACTACATAAATCCCATGACCTTGACAGTTGTATCCCCTAACCCCAGAGGTGCTTCCCATTTCCCTATACGCTGTAACAGCACTATTTACAAGGGAAAAGTGGTGTGCTGTTATCCGTAGGAGGTGGAGAAATTTCATGGCTGCATCGAGTGATTTGTCGCCATTTAGATGCGTTGGGAACCAGCATTTTTACTGACGCTGAGACTTAAAGCAAAACTGCGGTGAGTGGGCAACAAATTTCCCTGCAGGTGCTAAGTGCAAAAATGTGCAGGATGTCATATCAGCCACTTGGTCTATTCCTGGCACTGTGACACTCAGCAAAATTGTTGAGGGTTGATTTTTGGCGAATTAAGTTAAAATATCCAAAAATATTGAAGTTGATTCATTGACCGTAATATGGTTGCAATTGTGACTTAGGGTTTCCTTCCTCCTTTTCAAGTCCCAACACACAACTCATTAACTGAGAGGATATATGGACGATTGACTCCCAGGGCTTCTGTCGTAGACCTAAGCTTATTCAACAACAACAACTTGCATTTATGTAGTAAAATGTCCCAAGGCACTTCACAGGAGCGTTATTAGACAAAATTTGACACTAAGTCACATGAGATAATAGGACAGGTGACCAAAAGCTTGATCAAAGAGGTAGCTATTAAGGAGCGTCTTAAAGGAGGAGAGAGGCGGAGAGGTTTAGGGAGGGAATTCCAGAACTTAGGGCCTAAGCAGCTGAAGGCATGGCTGCCAATGGTGGAGCGATTAAAATCAGGGATGCGCAAGAGGCAGAATTGGAGGAGCGCAGAGATCTCTGAGGGTTGTAGGGCTGGAGGAGGTTTAAAAGGTGTTTTTGCAGTTTCTACCGTGCAAGCCAAAAACTGGTGATCAAAAATCTGCCACAGACCTAACTGCTCACAAATATCAAAGGTGATGCAGCACAGTTTGAGTTAATACTTGTTTCTCCATTAAATATGTCTGGTGGTAGTAAAGGTTTATTTTAACAAAGAAAGCAACTCATTTTAACACCAAGCATAGTTACCTTTTAAGTGAGTGCCAAAAAATTTGACCTCAATATGTTTACCTCTGTCTCGATATGAAACCTCCATGGCTTCGCCCCTCCCTATCTCTGTAACCTTCTCCAGCCCTACAACCCTCCGAGATCTCTGTGCTCCTCCAATTTTGGCCTCTTGCACATCCCCAATTTTAATCGCTCCACCATTGACGGCCGTGCTTTCAGCTGCTTGGGCCCTAAGCTCTGGAATTTCCTCTCAAACTCTCCGCCTCTCCTCCTCTTTCTCCTTTAAGACGCTCCTTAAAACCTACCTCTTTGACCAAGCTTTTGGTCATCTGTCCTAAAATCTCCTTATGTGGCTCGGTGTTAAGTTGTGTTTGATAATCGCTCCTGTGAAGTGTCTTGGGACGTTTTACTATAAAGGTGCTATATAAATGCAAGTTATTGTTGATATATCTGCATCTTACAGCTTTTGGAAATATGATTTTAACTTTTATTTTATACAGGCAAAAAAACTTGGTGACATATTTGCCTTTACGTTTCTGCTAACAGGTTGTTTGGTAATTTTCCAATTTTTTAAACTCCTTTTTATGAAAGTAGAGCAACTTTGAGAAAGCAATGTTATTTTGGGTGGGAGGACAGGAAGAGTTGAGAGCGATCGCTAGTTCTTTGAGCATCTCTTGAGTGCCAACACACTGATCATCAACTGAAAGGATATAGACATGATTTAGTCAGTGTGCCCCACAGGCTAGCACTGGTTGAAATATGGGCATTTGTGTTTCCCCCCCCCCCCCCCCCTGGTGTGTGCCTGTATCTTCCTCCCCCACAAACACACACAAAAATTGAGATTTTAGTTTAAATTGCCACAATTTGTGACTGACTACAAATGTTGCATTTCTGCTACTTTATTTCTTCGAGGCGGGGGGGAGAAGAGAAGGTGCAAAAAGACATTTTAATGTTCAAGAACTTTGCTTTCTTAAACACAAAATTATTACTTTGAAGTCCAGTGTGAGAGACTGTTATTGAAAGTGTGAGGAATCAAAAATATCTCGTTTTGATTCTGATTTTCATACCCAGAGTGTCCGCTTACTTCAGCCTAAGCTCCCACATTTGTTGTTAACCTGTACAGATCTGTACAGCTGCATAACTCAGCTATGGCTTTCTGTTCATGGGTCTATATATATTTTTTTTTAGTAGCAGTACTTGCTGGTAGGCATTATCGATGTGTTGTACCACGAAATCCTTTCTCTCCTCCACCCCCCGCCCCCCCCTTTTTACAGTGATTACATTTAAAATAAAGCTTTTCTACTCTTATCGATGTTCATGGGGGCCATTAATAGCCCGTTAGCCTGATGTTTCCAGGTTTTTATTTTAAGAAGTTCAGTTGCGATATTAATACACTTTCAATTTGAACATGTATAATTTTTTTCCTGTTGATTTTTTTTTTCCCCTCCTTGGGGACACGATCAGTGTTGTGCAAAAGATTTCAGATTTTGCTCTCCCACATTGAACAATAATTGAGCCCAAGAATTTTGTCTACTTTGTTCTTGTAGATTTGATTTTTTTTCTTCTCCAGAATGGTATTTATTTATTTTTGGGAGGGAGGGGGGGTTGTATTATAAGCACTTTGCTGTAGCTGTTGAGGAGAAAGCCCTTTTGAATTATGGAAACCAGTGTTTTGAGAGGAAAAAAAGTTGCGAAGAAACAAGAGTTTAGTCATTGACTGAGCTGCGGTCCAGGAGTGAAGGCCAGGTTAACAGCATTTTGAGAGTCCTTCGTGTTAAAATTCGTTACACGACAGTATTTTCAAGGATAAATACTTGAAGGGGAGAAAATTGCAGGGCTATTGGGCAAAGAGCAGGGGGAAGTGGGACTAATTGAACAGCTCCTTCGAAAGAGCCGGCACAGGCACGAGGGGCTGAGTGGCCGTCTCCTGTGCTGTAAGATTCTATTGTGTACAACTTTTTGTCCATTTCAGTTATAAGGCATACTTCCAATCCCTAATGATGTGTTCCTCTGGCCCCTGCCCCCAATCTATTGCATCTCCTTTTGGTTGGGAGCATTGGGTGGTTCAGGCCAGGGAAGACCATCTTGTTGACTGATGCTCTCTGATGACCCAACAAGGTGGGTGGGGTGGGGTGGAGAAGGCTTGCAGATTTGGGGGATGAGACAATATCTGCCTGTTAATTTAATTAAAAACTCTCCTCCATTTGGCTCTCTCGGGTATTTGAAACAGTCCTGGTTCACAAACGTATTTGAAGTAATGTGTGTTTTTCTTCCAAATGAATACCGTGTAAAATTAATTAAGAGGTATGGTGGGGGCTCTGCTCTTCATTGTGCTGTGCATTGGGCTGATTGGGTTATTTGTCAAAGATATTGGTTTTAAAAACCATGCATTTGTTCCTGAATTTATTTTCAATATATTAAATTCACATCAGAACATTAAATATACACTCAGTTTAGATCAAAAGCTCCAAATGTTTTATTTTAGGAAATAATGTTGATTATTAAACAGTCCAATGTAATCCTCAAAATGTTTTCTTTAACATAGATGTGTTTTATGATTATATACAAGTACAGATTCTCATGAGATCGAACACAAGGTGGGGAAGGGGCAAAAAACAACTCATCCCTTATTGGCAATTAACTTCCCGATACTGTGTTTAGCAGAATGAGGAAGACTGATGTGAAAATCAACTCCTGATCAAATAAGGCATACACACATACAACTGTATCCACCCATGCACACGCACACGCACACACACACACACTATGGAACTGACTGCCTCCATCACAGTTCTTGTACTGCGGAGAGTTATGCATGAACGCCATTCTACAGTGGTCTTTGTATAGAGAAGTAGATATTTATGGACAAGTCACAGATGTACTAAGTGAGCATTTTACTCTTTTTATGTGGCTAGCTGGAGAGAACAGCCAGGTTTTGGCCACCTGTGTGTTTTACCAAGGCTCAGTTGCTTATCGTTTTGTTCCCCCTCCAGCTTGACTTGATTTACGAGGCTTTTGCCGAACTGTTCTTGCACACACTGAAGTTTATTTAAGCTGGATTATTTGAAATAAATAATTTAAAGAATTTCTAAATACTAGCGTGCTTCAATTTCGTGTTTACTTTTAGAGGAGCGGGCTTGTTTTGCATAATAGTTTTAAAAAAAAATAAAACGTCAGTGTTTTCTAACTTAATTGAGCGGAATGACATAGATGCATTTAAGGGGAAACAAGATAAAGTACAGGAGGGAGAAAGGATTCGAAGGATATGCTGATAGGGTTAGATGAAGTAGGGTGGGAGGAGACTCGTTTGGAGCACAAACACTGGCATGGACCAGTTGGGCCGAATGGCCTGGTTCTTTGCTGAATATTCTGTGCAATGTGATTCTGTGTAACTGGGGATTTTGTAGAAATTACAGTTCTGGTTTGTTCCCCTCTGTCTTTCATATTTTACTTTTTTCTGGTTAGCCCTTCCTCCCTACACGCTACTGAGGGGGAACGGAGTGGATAGACGTCCTCCTACTTCTGTGTTCCTATTTAACAAAAAAAAAAATTCTTCTAATCAATTTCCTCCTCTCCAGGAGCTGGGGTGCAGTTCCCTTGTCACTGGTGCCTCCCCTGTGATTTGCCTAAGGTGTGAACCAAGACGGTGACTGCTGGCAGACTGTGCCACCACATGCCCAGCGCCTGACAGCCATACCTCCTGCAGGGGGCGGTAGATGGCAACCAAGCAGGAACTTTCCCCAGTTTTTCTCTCCATCCATCCAACTGCACAATCCGGGACTCGAACCCCCTGGGATAATCCTGCTCGATGTGGCCCAGCTGGATAAACTCAATGAACAATCGGGAGAGTTTTATGGGTTTTTTTTTTTGGTTGAGGTGCAGGGCAGGCCTGGTTTGACCCATTCTCTGATATTTGTTTCCACTTAGAGGAGAGCCAGTAACTGCTCTGGCTATTCCCCTGCTCTGTTGTTTCTGTGCTATTTCATCAGCTGAAGGCATTGGAGAGAGAAATTCATTCAACCAGAGGGGGAGATGAGCAGAATTCTTTTTACGCAGCGGGTTGTTATGATCCAGTAGTAACTTTCAAAAGGGAATTGGATAAATATTTGAAAAGGAAAATTTGCAGGGCTATGGGGAACGAGCAGGGGAGTGGGACTAATTGGATAGCTCTTTCAAAGAGAAGGCCCAATGTCCTGAATGGCCGCCTTCTGTGCTGTATCATTACATGAAATCAAAAACAAACAAAAAAGCACAATTCTGGAAATGCGCAGCGGGCTGGCCAGCATGTGAAACCTGCTGCCTCTGGGCTTGTCCTTCAGACCGGTTAATATTTTGGGCGTAATTCTCTTGTTGAAGGGTTAGCCCATCAAACTTCAGTCTCGTTCGGATGCTGACAACTTGTGCATGTCCTGATTTTCCTTGACTTCCAGCATTTGTGGGTTTCAGTAACTCACCGAGTCAAAGGACAGATTCTGGTTAAATGAGTCTCTTACCATTTTCACGTCTGGCAGGACCGATGCTCTCTGATCATTCCTTGGGGTTTATCAGTGTCCTTCTGCATTTTAAAAAAGGCATCGTTAAAATGCTTCCATCTAGAAGTGTAAGAATTTGCAGTATATCGTTACAGCTACAACAAAACCAAGAAATCAAAAGCAAACTTCCACCAGTGAGAACTTGTCATTTGTATGTGGAAATGTAAAGGTACAAAGAACTCTTGCTGTGACTGTTTATTTACTGCCTTTGATATAATAAAATGTTCCAAGACCTTCACTAAGGTCAAAACCAGACACCGAGCAGTGATGGAAGAAAAACTGGGCGACATGATTTGGTGTCAGCGTGGCTCAGTGTTGTCTCCGTGGCAGAAGGTTGTGGGTTTGAGTGCCACCCCAGAGACTTGAGTACATTATCCAGGCAGGCACTTCAGTACAGTTACTGAGGGAGCAGGATCCCTGTTGGTTAAAATGTTAACACGGCCCATATAAAGGAGTGGGCCCAGCTCCGAGGATGGCACGGAGAGTTCGGGATTTGTGCCAACGTTTTCATAGACCCACCACTAGTCTACGTTTAAAAGAGGAGAAAACCTATCGCATCCACCCTCGCGAGGACCATGCTGGCCCTAGTCCATGATAAACGGGTTCTTGTTAATCTGTCAGATTTGACACCGGTGCGAGGTGACCTTTCACCCACCTGGCAAACAAAATATACCATAAGCACAATAGAATTCCCTGTTCAGGAGTAAACTCTGGTCATTCCCAACCACTTCAAACAAGCTGCTTATTTTCATTCTTTATTACCTGCCTCATGGGAGGGCAAAATTCTGCCCCAACCATCTCCACAGCCTGGGAACAGGAGTAGGCCATTCAGCCCCTCGGGCCTGTTGGATCATGGCTGAAATGTACCTCGACTCTATTTACCCACCTTAGCTCCACATATCTTGATACCCTTACCCAAAAAATATCTAGCTATCTCAGTCTTGAAAGTCCCCAGCATCCACAACTTTTTGGGGTGAAGAGCGTTCCAGATTTCCACTACCCTTTGTGTGAGAAAACAAAACAGTGGCGGTTGCCAGCACACCAGGCTAGATTTTTCCAGCATGAGTGCAGTTTACATCAGAATGGTCCGAATCTATTGTTAATTCTATCAAGAATGAAAAGTGTGATGTTTGCACACCCCCATTCTGTGTTCATAATTATGTTTAGCTTCAGGTGCGGATTTGGATGTGCGGAGGGAGCGCTCTAGTGGTGAGAGTGGGAAGTTGCAAGCAGGTGTCGTTTAAAAGGGTGCAGGAAATTAAAGGGAATGTGTCAGAATTGGGAGGCAAAATCCATACGCCTTTAGGAAAGGCTGAGAAAGCATCTCAAGGCATCAGCAGCCTTTGCCAAGGCTCTAGGAATGGAGAAGCAAAAAACGAAAGGAAAAGAAACCCGAGGTGCAGCCACGAGTCCGCAGGCAAGTGACTGAGCAGCCCAGCGCTGGACCTCCTGTTCGCCTGCTGCAGTGGAAATGGTGCTGCTTGATGCAGTTGCGAGGGTGGGGTTACCTCTGTGACATTCCACGCCACCATCCCATCATTGCAGCACGCCTGCAAGGAATTAGAGCCAAGATACGACAACTTGCATTTATATAGCGCATTTAACGTAGTAAAACGTTCCAGGGCGCTTCACAGGAGCAATTATCAAACATAATTTGACACTGAGCCACGTAAGGAGATATTAGGACAGGTGACCAAAAGCTTGGTCAAAGGGGTAGCTATTAAGGAGCGTCTTAAAGGAGGAGAGGTTTAAGGAGGGAAGTCCAGAGCTTAGCGCCTAGGCAGCTGAAGGCAGTCAATGGTGGAGCGATGAAAATCGGGGGTGCGCAAGAGGCCAGAATTGGAGGAGCTCAGAGATCTCGGAGGATTGGAGGAGGTTATAGAGATAGGGAGGGACGATGCCGTGGAGGGATTTGAAAACAAGGATGGGAATGTTAAAATCGAGGTGTTGCCAGACTGGGTGCCAATGTAGGTCAGTTAGCACCTCACCTTATGGGGAATCCCAGATGCAAATCAGATTTCAGGGCGTTCCTAGAGCCTGAAAGACCCAGAATTAAAGACTTGGTGCGAGTCAGGAGAGTTTTGGATGAGCTCAAGTTTACGGAGGGTGCAAGGTGGGAGGTCAGCCAGGAGAGCACTGGAATTGCTGAGTCTCGATCCAGGTCACAGCTGGCCATTACTGTCGCTGACTATACTCGTCCCATGCTGCAGGTGTGCCCAGCTCTGCATCTGGCTTTTTGACCCAGGAACCCATGGTTATTGTGGGGTATGTGTGCCTAGCCATGCAAATATGGTTGGTACTTTGACAGGTGCAACCAATCATGGTGAACCGACTGTTGGTCACCTTGGCATGCTTTCTTTCATGCAGCACCACTGAAAGCGTATGCCGGCGGCGGGGGTGTTTCCGGGGAAGCATTGAGGTCAGTCAGGCGTTCGCACACCTGACTGCCATCAGGCCAGGTGACCCATTTTCCTTTGAGAATAGGAGCATCTGCCAAGCAGAGGTACATTCCAACCCTGCCAATGTGGGTGTGCAGGCTGACCTACCTGCCATTCTTGCCTTGGTTCTTCAAAGACCTTTGATGGTGGCTTCCCGCGGGGGAACCTAGCAACCCTGGATGCCCATTTCACACACACAGGTGACTATAAACAGACGTCCTGCTGATCCAAATGTTGGGAAAAGGGGGAAAAAAAAAATTGTCTTTATATAGTGCCGTTCACAACCGCGGAACGTCACAAAGTGCTTTACAGCCAATTAAGTATTTTTGAAGTGCAATCACTGTTGTAATGTAGGAAATACGACAGCCAATTTGTGCACAGCAAGATCCCACAAACAGCAGTGTGTTAATGACCAGGTAATCTGTTTTAGTGATGTTGGTTGATGGAAAAATATTGGCCAGGACACCGGGGAGAACTTTCCTGCTTTTCTTAGAAATAGCGGCCGTGGGATCTTTTACGTCCAACTGAGAGGGCAGACGGGGCCACGCTTTAACGTCTCATCTGAAAGACGGCACCTCCGACAGTGCAGCACTCCCTCAGTATTGCACGGGAGTGTCAGCCTGGATTGTGTGCTCTAGGCTCTGGAGTGGGACTTGAACCCACAACCGTCTGACTCAGGGGCGAGAGCGCGACCAAATTAATATCGAAATAAAGCTTCCGATGGGGGTGCTCCTCACTCAGGAGCCAGTGTGTGATGCAAAGTGGGTGGAGATTTGGGCATTACAGATGTTTCCAACAAGATCACCCGATTTGCACTTCCAAATCCGATCGGGAAATCTAGGCTATGTCAGTGATAAATGGTGACACTCCTGGTTATCAGCATGGTTGAGAATACCCTGGTTTATTCAGAAGGCAGTGATGGATGACCCTTGGTTTTGGTACGTTTTATGTTTGTCAGGTTCTGAAAGGACAACATCCAGTACTTAACCTGACTTTAATGAGAGCCTGTCGTTCAGTGGGGCTAATCAGGCTCTCCCTGGAAGGATGTGGTGCATTTTTAATGTGATTTGTGACCTCTTTACTACAAGCCGACTGTTAAGGGATTTTCAATTCTTCTTGTGAAAGTGCTAAGGCCAGTAGATATATTTCCATTTTAAAACACAAGTAGCGAGCACTATAGTTTTTAGGTATCAGCCTTGGCTCAGTGGGTATCACTCTCGCCTCTGAGTCAGAAGGTCATGGGTTCATAGTCCCACAAAAGAGCAGGTTTGAGGGGCTGAATGGCCTACTCCTGGTCCCAGTATTCCTATTTAAGGAAAAAACACCTGTTCTGTTTCCCTTGAATGCCGTGTTTAAGTTTCTGGTGTGGGACTATGAACCTACGACCATCTGACTCAGAGGCAACACTGAGCCCAGGCTGATACCTAAAAACTATAGTGCTCGCTACTTCAATGAGGTCATGGTTGATCTGTACCTCAATTACCCACCTTAGCTCCATATTCCTAGATTCGCTTACCTACCAGAAAACTATCCATCTCAGTCTTAAAGGCCCCAATTGATCCCCAGCATCCACAGCCTTCTGGGGGGAGAGAGTTCCAGGCTTCTAAGACCTTCTGTGCGAAAATAATAAGATATTCTTTAGATGTTTCTTTGAGGCTAAAGACCCTCCACGTAGCGCATTGCCGCTCATGGCTCATCTCTCTAACACCTGCCTCATTGCTCTGCTCGACACTGCCCCTAGAGTCCGGATGACTCGCGAGCTGAGACTCCTTCATACTGGTGCCAATTTGAAGCAAGAAATTCTTGAAGTGGTGAGTGGAGGGTGGGACCGGGGTGGTTATGAGGTTAGTACGACCTCCAGCTGGCACTACCAATGGCTCTGAGATAAGCTGCACAGAAAATGAGCAGGTTGTCAACGTGCGTAACCTTGCTGTGGGCAGACGAGTAGTCTATTAAGCCTGGGTGAATGACCAATGTGTAGATTCCCAACTAGGTTGTATGTGGTCGGAGAAGAGATGAGGTAAATCGGGAAATAAGAATCAATTTACATAAGACCAAACTTGGATATAAAAAGCCTGAAGACTTAAAGGATTAAATCAGCTGAGGGATTCTGTGGTTTTGAGTTCTGGGAAATGAATAGGAAATGGTACAATGAATCCAGATTTTAATACTATGAGGAGGTGTAACGGAACAGTGATTATGTTACTGGGCTAGTAACCCAGGGATTCGGGCTAACGTTCCAGAGAACGTATGTTGGAATCCCAACATGGCAAATTTGAGAGATTGAATACAGTTTTTAAAAAAAAAGTCTGGAAATAAAAAGCTGGGATCAAGTGACCATGAAGCTGTCGGATTGTCTGATTTACTAATGTCCTTTAGGGAAGGAAACCTGCTGTTCTTACCTGGTCCGGCCTATACGTGACTCCAGTCCAACACTGACTCTGAAAGGGCACACCTAGCGGTTCATGAAGAAGGCCCACCACCACCTTCTCAAGGACAACTAGGGATGGGCAATGATGCCAGACGCCCCATCCTGAGAATGAATCTGAAAAATGCATTGGAGTAGTTTTTAAGGGGAATCTAGATAAACACATGAGGGAGAAAGGAATAGAAGGATATGCTGATAGGGTTAGAGGAGGAGGGGTGGGAGGAGGCTCGTGTGAAACCGGCATGGACCTGTTGGGCTGAATGGCCTATTTCTGTGCTGTAAAATTCTATATAAGTAGGGAGGCAGAAAGAAAGAAATGTTCAAAGGAGCAACGACCATAGTGGTTTTGAGTAATAGTTGGAGGCAGACTAGTGTTAAAATCTCTCCTCACCTCTGTATCCATTATTTCCTTACTGAGACGCTCTGGAGATTGCAGTAATCCAACTAAAGCATTGTGGGTTGGATTTAAATCTCGCAGTAAGCTAGAAATGGCCTGATTGGTTTAACTTTCTCCAGTTCTGCCCATCTCTACCTTGCCCAATGAGTAAACATAATACTTTTTGACTGCCGCTCATCGAGGGCTTCAGCAACCAATGGTTTTCGGGTCAGGTTAGATATTTTTCCACTTTACGAGACTATACACCCATGGCAATTTAATTCCCCATCCCACTCCTACACTGACCTCCCTGTCCTCAGCCCCCTAAACTGTTCCAATGAAGCTCGAGGAACAGCACCTCATCTTTCGATTAGGCACTTCACAACCTTCCGGACTCAACATTGATTTCAATAACTTCAGATCATAACCATCGCTCCCATTTTCTCAGACAGCTGGTGCTGTTAATGCTTCTGCTGTTGCCATTCACACCTCATCAGGAGCTATCTTCATTGTCCCATTACCAGCTCCCTTTTTGCCTTGCAGCATCATCCCTTGTGTCATTTAATCGCTCCTGTCCTCCACCCCATCAGGCCTTTCACTTTGGTCTTCCATTCCCCCGCCTCCAATCCTACTTTTTATCCCGGCTCTGTACTTGTTTATAAACTGTTAAATCTCTAAACTCCTTCCAGTTCTGACGAAAGGTCTTCGACCTGAAACGTTAACTCTGTTTCTTTCTCCGTAGACGCTGCTGAGTCTTTCCCAGCAATTTCTGTTTGTATTTCACCCGTGGAGCTTGTGACTTTTGAAAGCTTGATTGTCATACACGAGGATAAGTTTAGAAATTTCGGTGCTGCAGACAGCCTCTAATGGTCTTGGCTTCATCCCGTCAGTTGGTTTGAAATGCAAATCTGAGAATATAATAGCTTTGGCTGTACTGCCATGCCTGGATTTGGAAACTTTGGAGCTACAGTTATTCAGGTTTACCACTGGGTGGCAGTGTTCTTCACTTCACATCTAATGCAGAGGCCCTGAATCAGCAAAATATTGTTTCTGTGGAATGGTGGTGTAGGAGCTGCATTTATATAGCGCCTTTCACAACCTCATGCTGTCCTAATGCGCGTTACATCCAATTGAATACTTTTGAGGTGTGGTCACTGTTGTAACGTAGGGAAATGTGGCAGCCAATTTGCGCACAGCAAGCTCCCACAAACAGCAGTGAGATATCGACTAAATAATCTGTTTTTAGTGATGTTGGTTGAGGGATTAAATATTGGCCAGGACACTGGGGAGAACTCCCCTGCTCTTCTTCGAAATAGTGCCACGGGATCTTAAACGTCCACCTGAGAGGGCAGACGGGACCTCAGTTTAACGTCTCATCTGAAACACAGCACCTCCGACAGCGCGGCGCCTCCGACAGCGCGGCGCCTCCGACAGCGCGGCGCCTCCGACAGCGCGGCGCCTCCGACAGCGCGGCGCCTCCGACAGCGCGGCGCTCCCTCACCGAAGTGTCAGCCTGAATTATGTACTCAAGTGGGACTTGAACCCATGACCTTGTGATTCAAAGGCAAGAGTGCTACCACGGAGTCAAGGTTGACACCTGTTCTAAATAATAAAACAATAAAAAATAAAACTGCCTATGCTTCTCCTGGGGTTGATAGCCTCATAAAGATATATATGTACATAGCATTTCCTAGGAATCAACTGCAGATTATTTCTTGAGTAAATCTGCATGAGTGACATTGGAATGGATTTCTCTTGTGTACATGCCATCCCGACACCAAGGGTGCTCGGAGCACCAGGGAGCCTGTTTAATATCACCTAGTGCTGGCAAAAAAACTCACCAGAGCAGAATAGAACCCAGACCATAAAATCAAAAATATATATTAGGTAAAAATTGAACAGTGTCAGAAATTGAGTTCCAGACTCTCCAGCTAGGGGAAACAACCTCTCAGCATCTACCCTGTCAAGCCCCCTCAGAATCTTATATGATTCAATGAGATCCCCTCTCATTCTTCTAAACTCCAGAGAGTATAGGCCCATTCTATTCAATCTCTCCTCACAGGACAACCCTCTCATCCCAGGAATCAATCTAGTGAACCTTCGTTGCACCGCCTCTAAGGCAAGTATATCCTTCCTTAGATAAGGAGACCAAAACTGTATACAGTAATCCAGTGAGGTCTCACCACAACCCTGTACAATTGTAGTAAGACTTCCTTACTCTTGTACTCCAACCCCCTTACAATAAAGGCCAACATGCTATTTGCTTTCCTAATTGCCTGCTGTACCTGCATGCTAACTTTTTGTGTTTCTTGTATGAGGACTCCCAAGTCTCTCTGAACACCAACATTTAATAGTTTCTCACCATTTAAAAAATATTCTGTTTTTCTATTCTTCCTACCAAAGTGAATAACCTCACATTTCCCCACATTATACTCCATCTGCCACCTTCTTGCCTACTTAACCTGTCTATATCCCTTGCAGACCCTTTGTTTCCTCCTTACAGCTTACTTTCCCACCTAGCTTTGTATCATCAGCAAACTTGGATACATTGCACTCGGTCCCTTCATCTAAGTCATTAATATAGATTGTAAATAGCTGAGGCCCAAGCACTGATCCTTGCAGCACCCCACTAGTTACAGCCTGCCAACCTGAGAATGACCCATTTAACCCTTTAACGTAGTAAAATGTCCCAAGGCGCTTCACAGGAGCACTATCAAACAAAATTAGACACCAAGCCACATACGGACAGGTGACCAAAAGCTCAGACAAAGAGATAGGTTTTAAGGAGCGCCTTAAAGGAGGAGAGTGAGGTGGAGGGGTTTAGGGAGGGAATTCCAGAGCTTGGGGCCCAGGCAGCTGAAGGCACTGCTGCCAATGGTGGAGCGATTAAAATCGGGGATGCTCAAGAGGCCAGAATTGGAGGAGCGCAGAGATCTCGGAGGGTTGTAGGGCTGGAGGAGGTCACAGAGATAGGGAGGGGCGAGGCCATGGAGGAATTTGAAAACAAGGTTAAAATTTTAAAATCTAAGTCAATAACCATTTCTAAAACACTGTAGGATATGTATGCACAGGAATCTGATTTGTAATTTTAGTTTCTTGGGGTTTAGGACACGGCTCATTTCTGAATCGAACTCAGCTTTGCAGCGAGATATGTCACTTCACTTCTCCCCATTGCTCAACGGAGGCATCTACAGGAATTTATTTAGGAACTTTATTCCCTCTGTGTTTTCCTCAAGTAGCTGAGGGAAAAGGTAAAATGCTCCTTATACACAGAACAAAGTGACCTGGAACGAGCCCAGCTGTACCTGCTTGGCTCAGTCGGTAGTATTTTCTCTTCTGAGTCCTACCGCTGAGTCGTGGCAGACACAGGCAGGGAGAAAGGGTTCAGCAGGAACTGGGTGGTGGGGAGGAGAGTGCCATTGTGAGCTGAAGGGGGTTGAAGGGGAAAAGAGCGACACGTTGAATTGAGGGGGAGGGGAGGGCTGGAAGGGAAAGCGTGTCAGGTTGAATTTAGAGGGGAGGGGGAGAAGAGTGCCAGCATGAACTGGGAAGGTTGAAGGAGGAGAGAGTGTCTCTGTGAAAGGGCTGGGAGTTGGATCAGACACTGGGTCTGTAGACTGTAAAGTGCGTCTGTGAATTGGGGCGATGGATGTGGGTGAGCGACTGTCGAGACAACTTTTGGGCAAGTGATGGTACGGTGCTTTTGTTTCCTAGGTTACGGCTGAAGCTGTTTGGGTTCAGGTGGATCAAGTTATAGCCAACAATTGATCATTGGCACCTGAGACAGGCCTTCAGGTCAAAGGGTCCTTTGGCTACAAATCACAAGAGCAACTGAATTAGGACTATTTTGATTTGGGCTGGTAGATTAGTGCAAAGAGCCCATTGCCACCAGGTCAAATATCACAGCAAGTACCTTGTTTGAAAAGAAAGACTTGAATTTATATAGCGCCTTTCATCAACTCCGGATATCCCAAAGTGCTTTACAGCCAATGAAGTACTTTTCGAAGTGTAGTCACTGTTGTAATGTAGGAAACGCGGCAGCCAATTTACACAGAGCAAGGTCCCACAAACAGCAATGAAATAAGTAGAATCATATCATGGTTACAGCATGGAAGGAGGCCATTCTGCCCATCGAGTCCGTGCCGGCTCTCTGCAAGAGCAATCCAGTGAGTTCCACTCCCCCACCCTATCCCCGTAGTCCTGCAATTTTTTCCCTTCAAGTACTTATCCCTTTTGAAAACCACGATTGAATCTGCCTCCACCGCCCTTTCAGGCAGCGCATTCCAGATCCTAACCACTCGCTGTGTAAAAAATTCTTCCTCATGTCGCCTTTGGTTCTTTTGCCAATCACCTTAAATCTGTGTCCTTTGCTTCTTGACCCTTCCGCCAATGGGAACAGTTTCTCTCTATCTACTCTGTCTAGACCCTTCATGATTTTGAACACCTCTATCAAATCTCCTCTGCTCTAAGGAGAACAACCCCAGCTTCTCCAGTCTTTCCAATGACCAGAAAATCTGATATACAGTGATGTTGGTTGAGGGATGAATATTGTCCAGGACACCGGGGAGAATTCCCCTGGCTCATCTTCGAATAGTGTCCTGGGACCTTGTACATCCACCTGAGAGGGCAGACGGGGCCTCAGTTTAACGTCTCATCCGAAAGACGGCACCTCCGACAGTGCAGCACTCCCTCGGTACTGGCACTGGGAGTGTCAGCCTAGATTTTGAGTTGAATTCTCTGGAGTGGGGTTATGAGCCCGCGACCTTCTGACTCAGAAGCCAGACTGCTGCCCACTGAGAAGGGCAAGCGATGGTCTAGTCGATCTGTTGAAAATCTCTATGTCTCCCCCCTCCCCCCCCCCCCCCCCCCTGCTTTTTTAGATTAAAAATCTATAAATATCACAGACTTACAATTTGAGCCGTCAGCTTCTCTGGGGCAATGTCAGTTATTTGTTCGTGCGATGCTGTTTAGTCAGTTTGTGATAGTGGGAAATTAAAAAAAAAAAAATCCTCTTCCCTCCCTTCTCTTAAAACAGTCAGAAATAAAAGACAGGAATCAGTTGATTTAATCACTCGTGTATTTGGGTTTGTTTGTTTGGAGTTGGGTGGTTGGATTGTGAGGCACAGCGTGGTGTAACCAGGAAGGAGACACTTTAGCCATTTGCTCGCCGATTGACCCTCTTACTCTCTCTCTCTCTCTTTTGCATGACGTGCGGCGTATTCTTGGAAAGTGCTTGGAAATGTATCAAAAGGCATTTCCGTCGTAACTTGTGACACATTCTTGGCCAAAAGCCAAACCACAATTTGGGGAAGGGGGGGTGGGTGGGGGCTCTGGTAATGAGTCTAAAACACAGTTATATTGAATTAAAACACACACAAGACCCAAGGGCAGACAGATCATCCGGATGATGACAACCAGGGCAAGCTGAGTTAGTCTGATGTGTTTTTTTTTTCTCTCTCGCTATTGGACTGAAAGTCTTTTATTGTCCCCATTATTTTAAAGTTGGTAGCGTGTTTCAGCCTTGAGCAATTCTAGGAACCCCCCCCCCCATTCTCGGAAATGAATGGCGGTGGGGGCAACTAAATCTGCCTGCTCCTCCTCCTCCTCCTTCTCTTTCTCCTGTCGCCCTCCCTCTGCCACAGTCAATCTGTTCTATGCTTCGCTAGTTCGCCCCATTTAGACCTGGGATGTTTACAAAAAATTGCCGGCTTCTTACATTTTCAGGAGGAAGCAAATAAATAAACTAGCTTACGACTGGGCTATAAATGTTACCCTTTTAAAAAAAAAATTTGGTTTAATTATTATTTATTTTTAAATACAAAGATTTTTTTTCCCCCCCCCCTCTCTCTCTCCCTTCTCCCCACGTTAAGTCGGAAGATCGAAATATTTGTGGGGGAGTAAAAAAAAAACGATTTGGAGCTGAGGGTGAGACTGAAGGAAATTCGAAGTGTACTGGAAAATCCCATCACACAGACTACAAGAAGGCGTGAAATCCAACCTTGTGTATTTTCACAAGATTTCGCCTGTCAGTTTCGAGGGTGAACTGACCTGACATGCTACTCTGTTTGCAAGGGTAAGAAAAAGATTTCCCATTTTAATTTGATTTTACGATTTTAACGTTTCAATCGTGTCTGTTGTCCTGAAGAAACACAATGCTTTTTTAAAAATATATATATATATATACAAACAGACAAGATGTTCAGGGTTACACGCAATGTTGGGGGCGTTATGTACTTGTGTGTAAATCGTTGTTTAATGTCCTAAAATTATGACTGATTAGATAAAACAATTCCGAGTTTTCATCTCGTATGTGATGCAGAGAATTGATGAAGTCTAATTTTTTTTTTAAAGGAAGCGATTTTTAAAAAATAAAATCACCCCCTTACGCTGTGGTTGTCCCAGTAGGACATAGACACTGCAGCGAAGAAACAAACGTGACTGGAGGAGAAAGTTTTAATTTCGATCAGACGCTATCTTTGTTTTAAAAAAATATAATCTGCATCCATTCTGTTGAGGCGAAGTGTGAATCCAGAGTTGGTGGGACAGACACACTGTCGTAAAAATACACCCCATTAAAAACTCGAAACCAAATTTAAAGTTCAAAGTCAGAATTAAATGAGTACATTTTAATTTTTTTTTGTTTTAAAAATGAAATGAGACCAGCCGTAGGTGGGACTGGAATTGGGGAGGGAGGGGAGTCTAGAAGACTTGACACATTTAGATTGGTACAATTGATCTAGCCCCAAATATGAGAAAGCTAGCACGTGTTGGCTGTTTTTTTTTTGGGGGGGGGGTTTGTTTGGGGCTCCGGCTCTGGGAGGTCTCTCCTAGGTCCTGCCATCACCCAGTTTTTTTGTTACCAAAAAGACAACACACTCACCAAACGAATAATACGGTTATTAGTTGGCCTTTGCTTGAGATGGTGGAGATCCGTCTTGTGCCGTGGGATTGTCTATTGCCCACTAACTGTGCCCTCTGTCGGTACAGATATACAACTCAACCCAAGGTACAATTAGGGAAGAACTCTTTTTTTTAAAGGGATTTTGCTCACCCTGTGCCCGCCCCCGTTTGAAATCTTGATCTATGTATGATCTCCCCTGGAAGGTAGATTGTAAGGGAGAACTTTCTTTTTAGCTTGACACCGTTCAGGGAAATGAGTCAACACAACAGTGTTCTTAGTTTTCAGGTTGTCCTCCCTAAAGGCAATTTTTAAAAATCCACATTGTCTTCTCTCTTATTGTCTAACAGCCGACTACCTCCCTCCTGCCCCCCCCTCCCTCCCTCCCTCCAAGCTTTCTAGAGTCGGGGGAAACAGAAGGAACACTATTCATAAATACTGTGCAGGATTTAAAAAGATATATTTTGAAAAATTGATTGCTTCCTGTTAGGATGCAATGAAGATGGGGTTTGGTACAAACAGTGCTAGTTAAATCTGTGTTGGATGATGCTCACTTCTAGAGCAGCTAAATGCACAGTGGAGCAACTATACGCCAGTGTAATGTTACCTTAATGATATTTATGTTGCATACTTAAAAATTGGAGAGCGGTAGGTGATTACTGTGGTTCAACCTGTTGGCTTTTGCATCTGCCAGTCCCTACATGTACAGATTCTTGGCCAGACTGTTGGAGAAGACAGAGGGAAATCTAGATGCTTCCTTGCAAGGATGAAGGTGAACCCTGACTGGCTTGTCATCTCCAGGCTGCTCTCACACTGGTGAAGGTCACCAGCTCACACACCCAGCTGGACCATACTGAATGGTCTTGTGTGTGTGTGTGTGTGTGTGTGTATCTTAAAAGAAAGCAGAGAAAATACAATACTATAAAAATTGAGGGGGAGAGGGAAGAGGAGGTATAAAAATTGGGATGCAGTTTGTTCAAGTTTTTGGGGTAAATTTGGCTCAGAAGTGGTTCACCGGTCAATCTGATTGAAGAGGCTACATTCTTTATGGTTGCATAATGGTGAAATTACTAGCAACCTCGATAATCTGTTTTAGTGATTCGGGTTGAGGGATAAATATTGGCCAGGACGCCAGGGAGAATTCTCCTCCTCCTTCTTCGAAATAGTGCCATGGGATATTTTATATCCATCTGAGAGGGTAGATAGGGCCTTGGTTTAACATCTCATCCGAAAGACAGCACCAACCGACAGCATAACACTTCCTCGGTACTGCACTGGGAGTGTCAGCCTAGAATATGTGCTCAAAGTCCCTGGAGTGGGACTTGAAGCCACAACCTGGTGACTCGGAGGTAAGAAGTGCTACCCACCGAGCCATGGCTGACATCAGACTGTGTTTCTCACTCAGACATTTCTTTATGTAAAAGCATTAAATCTGTGGTGTGTTTATATTTAGTGATTCAGAGGAAACGCAGACAGGGAAAATAGTTTCAGCCAATTAAAGTAACCAGTTTTTGTTTGGCATGTTTCTTTGTTGAATTCACTGGCATTGAACACAATACAAGTGTTGCATTTAAACCCATGTGATGAGTTTTGTGCCTCTGGGAGCTATCTCTTGGGCACTGTGACTACGGAACTCTTCCTCACACTCCATGTTTAGTATTAGAACCAAATATTTTAATAGTAGTTTCACTCCACTCACCACAGAATCACAAGTGGAGGCTTCTTCAAATAAAGATTTGTAAAGAAAAGTATTATCCAATGATCTTGTCGATTGAAATAAGATATCATTTAAAAACACTTAAGTTTTATTTCTCTGTAAGAGTTTGAATAACAGCCAATGCCCAACATGGCAGTCTGTTAGTACACAGTGTTCTTGGAAATGAGCCTATTTGCAAATCTTGAAGCTGACGGTTGCTCAATTGAAATCATACAGGGCAGGTTAAGATGCCTGAAAGAATGTATAGCCCTTAAACTACTCGTGTGGGTTTAAATGTGATGCTTAGATTCACTGGCATTGAACACATTACAACAAAGAAACATGCTAAACAATAACACTGGGTACTTTAATTGGTTAAAACTATTTTCCCTGTCAGTGTTTCCTCCCAATCGCTAAATATAAACATTCCACAGATTTGATGCTTTTACATAAAGAAATGTCTGAGTGAGAAAAGACCATTCAACCCATCCATCCAGCCTATTAACTCTCCCATTATTACCTTGAAACACTTGTACCTCTTCCCTTCCCCATCCTGCCCCGCCCCCCCCCCAAACCAAACAAACACACATGTTTCCCGCCTCCATACTTGCCAAAGGCGTTCAATGTGACTCTGTGGGCAGCAACATCTCTTAAGTGTTTCGCCCAGTTTCTCAAGTCGAGCTTGCCAGCTCAACTGGTGGCAAGGTGGGGAAATCAAAGTCACGCCCAATTGTGTATTCGGAACTAGTCAAGAATTAATGGAATCTTTATGAACACGGTAAAGTTCAGGGATTCAAAAAATCTGCAAACTTTGTCGCCAGCTTTTTGTTGCCCCTCTTCGCCGTTCTGATGGCGTTGCCTTTAATAGGTTGAATCTCGGCCATTCTTCTCAGCTGACGTTATCTGGCGGAACGGTCCTTTGAAAAGAGAGGTACAATATCATTATAGTAACAAAAAATTGATTTGAATACCGAGCTTTATTGTTTACTGCTTCAATCCAATTGGCCTACATTGAGGTCAATAATGTGTGTTAAAGGTTGGAATCATTTCTAGAATCCATCCAGCTGTTTGTTGACCCATGTTCCACATCTGGTTTCATTGTTCAGGAGCTCGAGCCGAGATTTTCCAATTACCGATATTTTATTGGCAAAGTTAATGCATTTATTTATTGACATTATTAACACCAATGGAAAATCTGGGTCATGGTTTAGGCCACCTGCTGGTTTAATGGGTTAGTGCAAAGCCGTGCAATCCAGAGCTACCAGGTTCAGTACTGCTACTGTGCTGAATTAGTTCACCTTAGCCGTTATAAATAATAAGTCATCCTTGGCTCAGTGGGTAGCACTCTCACCTCTGAGTCTGAAGGTCATGGGTTCAAGTCCTACTCGAGAGACTCTGAGCATAAAATCTAAGCTGACTCTCCAGTGCCGTACTGAGGTGAGTGCTGCACTGTCAGACGTGCCATCTTTTGGATGAGACATTTAACTGCGGCCCCGTCTGCCCTCTCAGGTGGACGTAAAAGATCCCACGGCACTATTTCAGAGAAGAGCAAGGGAATTCTCCCCGATGTCCTGGCCAATATTTATCACTCAACCAACATCACTAAAAAAAAATTATCTGATCATTCTCACATTACTGTTTGTTGGGGCTTGTGGTGTACAAATTGTCTACCATCTTACAACAGTGACAACACTTCAAAAAGTCAGGCTCAGCTGTCAGACCCTCAAAGTTGAATAGCCTTTGTCTAGGTCCATACGTGTGAAAAATGTGTCCATGTGGCTGGGGTATTGGAGGGGGTGCAGCCTATGGAACCAATCCCCAGGGAAAGCCAGCAACTTCAGGAGAGCTTTGAAGTTTATGAGACTGTAGGATGTCCAGTGGGCTGTTACTATCTGAGTTCCTGCATTCAAGATCTGTAACTGCTACAGATAAAAAATGTTAGTATTCATCCCGATCCCCGCTTCACTTGCTTTCATTGGTAAAACTGAACGAGCATGACTTGGCTGTTCTGACTTCCTCCATTGCTGCCGGTTTGGTCCGTCTTATCTCAGATAAGGAACTGCTTCTAATTGTCCTTTTCAGAACTGAAGGAATCGAGTCGAGGAAGTTACTCATCGTGTTTCAGCAAACATCATCTTCCCCTGGTCTGTCGCAACTTTCATCCACTGTATTAAAGACATGTTGTCCTGGGGTGAAGGGCACTGTAATCAGTTGGCTTGCTCGGGGTGAAGAACATAAGAACATAAGAAATAGGAGCAGGATTAGGCCATACGGCCCCTCGAGTCTGCTCCGCCATCCAATCAGATCATGGCTGATCCTCTACCTCAACTCTACTTTCCCGCCTGATTCCCATATCGTCTTGATTCCCCTAGAGTCCAAATATCTATCTGTCTCATCCTTGAATATACTCAACGACTCAGCATCCACAGCCCTCTGGGGTAGAGAACTCTGAAGATTCACAACCCTCTGAGTGAAGGAATTCCTCCTCATCTCAGTCTTAAATGGCCGACCCCTTATCCTGCGATGATGCCCCCTAGTTCTAGAATGGGTAAGGATATTGGGTAAGCCCAGTCTCTGACCTCATGTCCTTAATGATTGTCGTATTTTACTCTTCTCCAACCCCCCTACTTCCCCACCCCACCACACCCCAGACGTGCATTTATACAGAAACATAGAAAATAGGAGCAAGAGTAGGCCATTCGGCCCTTTGGGCCTGCTCCGCCATTCAAAATGATCATGGCTGATCGTCTAACTCAGTACCCTGTTCCCGCTTTTTCCCCATATCCCTTGATCCCTTTAGCATTAAGAAATATATCTATCTCCTTCTTGAATATATCTGATGACTTGGCCTCCACTGCCTTCTGTGGTAGAAAATTCCACAGGTTCACCACCCTCTGAGTGAAGAAATTTCTCCTCATCTCGGTTCTAAATGGCATACCCCGTATCCTGAGACTGTGACCCCTGGTTCTGGACTCCCCAGCCATAGGGAACATCCTCCCTGCATCTAGTCTGTCTAGTCCTGTTAGAATTTTATGTGTTTCGATGAGATCACCTCTCATTCTTCTAAACTCTAGTGAATATATGCCTAGTCGACCCAATCTCTCCTCATATGTCAGTCCTGCCTTCCCAGGAATCAGTCTGGTAAACCTTTGTTGCACTCCCTCCATGGCAAGGACATTCTTCCTCAGATAAGGAGACCAAAACTGCACACAGTACTCCAGATGTGGTCTCACCAAGGCCCTGTACAACTGCAATAAGACATCCCTGCTCCTGTCCTCAAATCCTCTTGCAATGAACGCCAACATGCCATTCACCTTCCTAACTGCTTGCTGCACCTGAATGCTCGCTTTCAGCGACTGGTGTACAAGGACACCCAGGTCTCGTTGCATCTCCCCTTTTCCCAATCTATCACCATTCAGATAATAATCTGTCTTTCTGTTTGTACAACCAAAGTGGATAACCTCACATTTATCCACGTTATACTGCATCTGCCATGTTCTTGCCCACTCACCCAACTTGTCTAAATCATATTGGAGCCTCTTTGCATCCTCCTCACAGCTCACATTCCACCCCAGCTTTGTGTCGTCTGCAAACTTGGAAATGTTACATTTAGTTCCCTCATCCAAATCATTGATATATATTGTGAATAGCTGGGGCCCAAGCACTGATCCCTGCGGTACCCCACTAGTCACTGCCTGCCACCCGGAAAAAGACCCGTTTATTCCTACTCTCTGTTTCCTGTCTGTCAACCAATTCTCAATCCATGCCAGTATATTCCCCCCAATCCCATGTGCTTTCATTTTGCACACTAACCTCTTGTGTGGGACCTTATCAAAAGCCTTCTGAAAATCCAAATACACCACATCCACTGGTTCTCCCCTATCTATTCTATTAGTTACCCCCTCAAAAAACTCCAGTAGATTTGTTAAGCATGATTTCCCTTTCATAAACCCATGCTGACTTTGTCCAATCCCGTTAATGCCTTCCAAGTGTTCTGTTATCACATCCTTTCTAATAGACTCTAGCATTTTCCCCACTACTGATGTTAGGCTAACTGGTCCGTAATTCCCTGTTTTTTCTCTCCCTCCTTTTTTAAATAGTGGGGTTAAATAGAAGGTTCACTCGGTTAATCCCGGGGATGAGGGGGCGGACATATGAGGAGAGGTTGAGTAGATTGGGACTCTACTCATTGGAGTTCAGAAGAATGAGAGGCGATCTTATTGAAACATATAAGATTGTGAAGGGTCTTGATCGGGTGGATGCAGTAAGGATGTTCCCAAAGATGGGTGAAACTAGAACTAGGGGGCATAATCTTAGAATAAGGGGCTGCTCTTTCAAAACTGAGATGAGGAGAAACTTCTTCACTCAGAGGGTGGTAGGTCTGTGGAATTTGCTGCCCCTGGAAGCTGTGGAAGCTACATCATTAGATAAATTTAAAACAGAAATAGACAGTTTCCTAGAAGTAAAGGGAATTAGGGGTTATGGGGAGCGGGCAGGAAATTGGACATGAAGCTGAGTTCGGATCGGTCAATGCCCTGTGGGTGGCGGAGAGGGCCCAGGGGCTATGTGGCCGGGTCCTGCTCCGACTTCTTGTGTTCTTTAGATTTATGGTTGGGATCAGATCAGCCATGATCTTATTGAATGGCGGAGCAGGCTCGAGGGGCCGATTGGCCTACTCCTGCTCCAATTTCTTATGTTCTTATGTACATTTGCCACCCTCCAATCTGTAGGAACTGTTCCAGAGTCTATAGAATTTTGGAAGATGATCACCAATGCATCCACTATTTCCAGGGCCACTTCCTTTAGTTCTCTTGGATGTAGATTATCAGGCCCTGGGGATTTGTCAGCCTTTAGCCCCATTAATTTCCCTAGCACTATTTTTTTACTAATACTGGTTTCCTTCAGTTCCTCCCTCTCACTAGACCCTTGGTTCCCTAACATTTCCAGGAGGTTATTTGTGTCCTCCTTTGTGAAGACAGAACCAAAGTATGTGTTTAATTGTTCTGCCATTTCTTTGTTCCCCATTATAATTTCCCCCAATTCTGACTGTAAGGGACCTACATATAGCACCTTTCACAACCTCAGGGCATCCTAAAGCACTTTGCAGCTAATAAAGTACTTTTTGAAGTGTAGTCACTGTTGCAATTTAGGAAATGCAGCAGTCAATTTGTACACTGCAAGGTCCCACAAACAGCAATGTGACAATGACCAGATAATCTGTTTTAGTGATGTTGGTTGAGGGATAAATATCTTTTTTGAAATAGTGCCCTCCGAGGTGGATCTTTTACATCCACCTGAGAGGGCAGACAGGGCCTCAGTTTAACATCTCATGCAAAAGATAGCACCTCCAACAGTACAGCACTCCCTCAGTACTGTACTGGAGTATCAGCTAAGAATTATATGCTCAAGGCCCTAGCATAAGACTTGAACCCATAACCTTCGGAGCATAAGAGGCCAGAGTGCTACCAACTGAGCCACAGCTGACATGTAGTTAAGTTGATAATATTCTGCACCCAATTAGGCAAATGTCGGTCCTTTTTGTTGGTCACATAAATGTCACAAGTCAGGTTGAAGAAGTGGCCTCGATTTTTGTCTTGCAAGGTAACAATTACTTTATTTGAGATGGGGGAAGAGCCTGTTAGTGCGTCAGATGACATTAGACAGCGATTTTTATGTGTTTTGTGAAAAGTTACAAAGATGCAGACTCAAAGCAGATGAGCAATGAGAAAAAGAATCCCATATGTGAAAAATTGAAACAGCTTCGTAACAAATCCCAGAAAATAGATAGAGAGCTTCAATTTTTTAATCACAGCAAAGAAGATTCTGGAATGCAGTTTTAACTGTGTATAAATATACTTCAAAAAAAAAGTCAGTTCTTTATTATACTGGACAGATAAAAGGAAAATCACTAATGCTGGAGATATGCAGCAATGTCTAAAGGAGAGGATTAGTTGTATGCCTTACCCTCGGGATGTGTTGATTGTGTGATGTCCTTGTTTGTTTTTATTCTATGACCCCCACATTATCCCACACTGTGTTACCTCTCGGAAAGAGCTGCTAGCCTCCCGGTAACCTCCGTCAGTTAGGAACATGGGAATAGGTGGAGGCCATTCAGCCCCTCGAGCCTGTTCCACCATTCAATTAGGTCATGACTGATCTGTATCTTAACTCCATCTACCCGCCTTGGCTGCGTAACCCTTATTACCCTAATATAACAAAAATCTATCGATCTCAGTTCTGAAATTTTCAGTTGGCCCCCAGCCTCAACAGCTTTTTGGGGGAGAGAGTTCCAGATTTCCACTACCCCTTGCGTGAAGAAATGCTTCCTGACATCACCCATGAACGGCCTAGCTCTAATGTTAAAGTTATGCCCCCTTGTTCTGGACTCCCCCACCAGAGGAAATCGTTTCTCTCTATCTACCCTATCAACTCCTTTGATCATCTTCAACACCTCAATCAGATCACCCCATTAATCTTCTATATTCAAGGGAATACAAGCCTAGTCTATGCAACCTGTCCTCATAATTTAACCCTTTTAGCCCCAATGTCATTGAGAGTGTGGATGGTTTGCCTCCTCAGCTTCTCCACATTGACCTTGCTCTTCACATGGTTGAGAGGAGGTAGGCAAGCGAGCTGCACTAGCTCTTTTCTTGCTCCCCTCTTTCTCTCTCCCAGTCCCTCCCGCCTCCTGTCTCATAAGAGACCGCATGACCCATTACAAAATGGACTTCTGCCTAGTTGGCTTTGTCAGGTCGTAGCAGGCAAACTGAAGAGACAGAGAAGCACGCAACTCAAAGCAGTGAGGTTAGGAGGCAGGCGACCCGCTGCTTGCAAAACTAGGGTTCTCGAATTTTATTTTACTGCTATCACAACACAGGAAATAAAAAAGAAAGAAAAGAAGGATTTGCATTTCTATAGCACCTTTCACGACCTCAGGACGTCCAAAAGCGCTTTACAGCCAATGACATACTTTTGAAGTAAAGTCAATGTTGTAATGTAGGAAACACAGCACCAATTTGCGCACAGCAAGATCCCAAAAACAGCAATGTGATCATGATCAGACAATCTGTTTTAGTGGTATTGCTCGAGGGATAAATATTGGCCAGGACACCGGGGTGAACTCCCCCGCTGTTCTTTGAAATAGTGACATGGGATCTTTTACGTCCACCTGAGAGGGTAGACAGGGCCTCGGTTTAACGACTCACCTGAAAGACGGCTCATGTCAATATTGTGGGATTAAGTGGGTTATGTTATTGCTATGTGGATTCTCGTATTAAAGGACAACATTCTCCTTTTCTCCCCAACCTATTCCTAGACCTTTACTGGCACAGCAAGGAGCAGGAAGCATCCCTCTGACACGATCAAGGGCAGACGTATTCATGATCTCTGAAACACAGGAAAACCGGACATTGAGGAACGTGTCCTTTATGACTTTGCAGGAGGAGAATTCTTCTCTAGTGCTGGCAGAGCAGCAAAACCAGGAACATGCTGGGAGGAGAGATCCTGAAGCTGATTTGCAATGTATCACCACTACCCTCCGTCAATTGGACCTGTCAGGTGAGAGACTCCATCTCAACCAGAGACCCGCAAACTTTTCCTTTTCCAGTATTTATCCAATTCCCTTTTGAAAGTTACTATTGAATCTGCTTCCACCGCCCTTTCAGGCAGTGCGTTCCAGATTAGGCATTTGATGAAATGCCACATAATAGGCTTGTCAGCAAAATTGAAACCCGTGGAATAAAAGGGGCAGTGGCAGCATGGATACGAAATTGGCTAAATGACAGGAAACAGAGAGTAGTGGTGACCGGTTGTTTTTCGGACTGGAGGGAGGTATACAGTGGTGTTCCCTAGGGGTTGGTTCTAGGACCACTGCTTTTTTTGGATATATGTTAATGACACGGACTTGGGTGTCCAGGGCACAATTTCAAAATTTGTAGATGCCACAAAACTTGAAAGTGTAGCAAACAGTGAGGAGGATAGTGATAGACTTCAAGAGGACATAGACAGGTTGGTGGAATGGGCGGATACATGGCAGATGAAATTTAATGCAGAGAAGTGCGAAGTGACAATTTTGACAGGAAGAACGAGGACAGGCAATATAAACTAAATGGCACAATTCTAAAAGGGATACAGGAACAGAGAGACCTGGGGGTATATGTGCAACAAATCTTTGAAGGTGGTTTGGCCACAGCTGTCGTATTGTGTCCAGTTCTGGGCCTTAGAGAGGATGCAGAAAAGATTTACTAGAATGGTTCCAGCGATGAGGGATTTTAGTTACGTGGATAGACTGGAGAAGCTGGGATTGTTCTCCTTGGAGCAGAGAAGGTTGAGTGGAGATTTGATAGAAATATTCAAAATCATGAACGGTTTAGATAAAGTAAATAAAGAGAAACTGTTCCCATTGGCGGAAGGGTCAAGAACCAGAGGACACAGATTTAAGGTGATTGGCAAAAGAACCAAAGGTGACATGAGGAAAAACTTTTTTATGCAGGGAGTAATTATGATCTGGAATGCGCTGCCTGAAAGGGTGTTGGAAGCAGATTCAATCGCGGCTTTCAGAAAGGAATTGGATAAATACTTAAAGGGAAAAAATTTGCAGGGCTACAGGGAAAGAGTGGGGGAATGGGAATGGACAGCTCTTACAAAGAGCTGGCATGGGCTCGATGGGCCAAATACCCTCTTTCTGTGCTGTAACAATTCTATGATTCTATCATAACAACTCGCTGCTTAAAAAACTTCTCCTCATCTCCCCCCCTGATTCTTTTGCCAATTATCTTAAATCTGTGTCTTCTGGTTACCGTCCCTCCTGCCACTGGAAACAGTCTCTCCTCATTTATTCTGTCAAAATCCTTCATAATTTTGAACACCTCCCCTTAACCTTCTCTGCTCTAAGAAGAATAATCCCAGGTTTTCTAGTTTCTCCACATAACTGAAGTCCCTCATCCCTGGTATAATTTCTAGTAAACCTCCTCTCCGCCCTCTCCAAGGCCTTGACATCCAACCTAAAGTATGATGTCTAGACTTTGCTTCTGTTTGCAAATGAGTTGAAGGAATGTTGGTATTGGTGAGGTTAGTGGGCTGTGGAAGAAACAATTGAGATGTGTGTGTCCACCTCGATAAGACTGCCACTCTTATTGAGATGGACACATAGCGATGGGCAAAAGAGGTTCGTTGATGTTCAAGCTTATATTTTATGGTGAATCATCTTGTGTTCATTGTGTAGAGGGGAACGAAATACTTTTTCCACACAGTGACCCTTCGAGCACTCTCAGATCTGGGCAGGTGCTGAGTAAAGCTTCCTGTAGTCTATCCCAACAAGATGCCTGACCCTCAAACTGACGGTGCTCCTCCACCCTGCTGGGCAGTGGGGACCTGGACAGTGGGGTCCTGAAATCCAACTTAAAAGACCAATATAAAAGTAGCTTTTAGTTATTTATTTCCCTCTCTGCTGTGGACTCTGGACTCCCAGGAACTGGTTTGAGATTGATCCAGATTCATTTCACTTAGGCTCCTCAGAGCTAGGATCTTGAAGGAAGTTCTTCAGGAGCTGTCGTTTCTGAGCGTGATGTGTTGCATTTCAACAAGGTTTAGCTCAGTGAGGAAAGCTTTTTCATGAAGGCAATGTCCCTTTAAGAGCATGGTGGGGGGGAGGGGAACATTGATCCAAATTCCACATTCCCTCAAATTCAGTCCTGCTCGCACATTGTTCCCCTCTGATGGCTTCTGAGAAATCTGTGCAAACAAAGGTTAGGAGGCACCACATTTCTGTCTGTATGTTTTTGAACTCGACAATCTGTCATGGACATTTCACTCCAGTGCCTTCTTTTCTTACTCGCCTGTTGGGCTGGCTTCGAGGTCTGTACTGGAAGATCAGTAGAGCTCCGAGAATCCATTTACCACAGAGCCGGGATGATGAGGGGGCTTGGGATGAAGCTCAGAAGAGGGAAGGTAAATGGGCAGATCTGATCGAATGGCTTCTCGTGGAGGGTGCTGAGTGGACGGCCCAAGGAGGCGATCGAGGCTGATTAACATCAGCCAGGTTAAGAGAGATTTAGACGGGCATTTGGTGAGAAAATCAATGGAGGGGTTTAAGTAGAGAACTGCTCATTCGAATTTTTGCACTCAGAGTCTGGTTAAATGGTCCAAAATGACCATTTCCGGTCCTGTACTTTCATGTGGTCCTAAATGACTATCTTTCCGCTACGCAAAGCCCATCTCTTTGACCAAGCTGTTGGCCACCCCTCCTACTATCTTCTCCTTTAGGTCGACTCTTGGGACGTTTCTCTTTGTTAAAGGCGCTATATAAATGCAAATTGTTGTTGTTGTGTAAAATGGTAGGGAGAGGGAAGGGGGCGGAATTCCTAACAAAACCTAAAACAGACGTTTATTTTTTAAATGATAGGATGGTACTGGGGCCCACTCACAGCTAACGAAGCGAAGCAACAACTCAACAAGATGCCAGAAGGCACTTTCCTCATTCGAGACAGCTCGCACCCCAGCTACCTGCTGACACTCTCGGTAAAGACGAACCGGGGACCCACCAACGTCCGCATAGAGTACAGCAACGGCAAGTTCTGCCTGGACTCTTACTACTTGGCCAAGCCCAGGATCCTGGCCTTCAACGAAGTTCTCAGCCTCATCCAGCATTACGTCAGCTCTTGCATCGTGGATCGATACGACAAGGCCAGCGATGCCATGGCACTCCCGCCCAAGGACACTGCCATCCACCTAAAGCTGATCAAGCCCCTGCACAGGAAGGATTCATTCCCCTCACTTCAGCACTTGTGCCGGCTGACTATTAACAAGGTGACACACCAAGTGGACAAGCTTCCGTTACCAAAAAGAGTCCAAGAGTATTTGCAAGAATACCCGTTCCTCCTCTGAGATTGTATTTTGGGGGGGGGCAGGGGTGGGGGGTGGGGGGTGGGGGCGGTATGGGTCGTTGTGGGGGGAGGAGTGGGTTAGAAGGGAAGGCTGGGGCAATTTGATGGGATTGGTTTTTTTTTTGGCTGAGGGATGGTCACTCCATGGGTGCTCTGAAAACTTTAACATGGAGGAGATTACATTTGAAACCATGTGTTGTGTTCCGGTGACAGCCAAATGGACTTGGTGCTTCATTGTGCTGGAACAGGTTCTAGTGGACTTGTATAGCTAAAATGTGAACTAAATATACGTTTTCAAAACATGTACACTGGGAAAGTTTTGTGATGAATGTCCAAAACGTGATGCAGATTTGCAAAAAAAAAAGCCAACTCTACAGCCTTTGTATTAAGGCGTGCACTTTGAATATTTTTAAAGTTTCTTGTTTTTTTAAAAAATAAAATGACCAAAACTACACACGAGATATTTTTTAATAAAGTATTATATACCATGTTGAAATTTCATTATGAGAGGAGTATTCACTGTTAGAGGAAGTGTGTGAATGATTCTCATTGCACTGTCAAGGAATGGGTTGTTTGAGGGTTTCACTGTACGACAGTCCGCGGGTGCTGGGCTGAGAGAGGGAATGAGGTTTCCCTGGACAATATCGATTGTTCTCCTTAGAGCAGAGCAAGTTAAGGTGGGGGGTGGGGGGGATAGAAGAGTTCAAAATCAGGAAGGGTTTTGATAGAGTAATTAAGGAGAAACTGTTTCCAGTGGCAGGAGGGTCAGTAACCAGAGGACACAGATTGAAGATAATTGGCTAAAGAACCAGAGGGGAGATGAGGAGCAACTTTTTTACGCAGTGAGTTATTAAGATCTGGAACGCACTGCCTGAAAGGGCGGTGGAAGCAGATTCAATAGTAACTTTCAAAAGGGAATTGGATAAATAGTTGAAGGGGATAAATTTGCAGAGCTATGGGGAAAGGGCAGGGGAATGGGAATAATTGGATAGCTCTTTCACAGAACCAGCAGACACGATGGGCCAAACGGCCTCCTTCTGTGCTGTATCATTCTATGATTCTAAGTGGGGGGTAATTTTGACTTTGGACGAGAGTGTAAAGCGGGCGAGATCGATTCAGCCACCCATTATGTATAAGAACATATAAGAGCATATGAAATAGGAGCAGGAGTAGCCCATACGACCCCTCGAGCCTGCTCCCGCCATTCAATAAGATCATGGCTGATCTTCTACCTCCACTTTCCGCATCTCCACATCCCTTGATTCCCTTAGTGTCCAAATATCCATCGATCTCAGTCTTGAATATACTCAACGACTGAACATCCACAACCTTCTGGGGGTAGAGAATTCCGAAGATTCTCAACCCTCTGAGTGAAAGTTTTTTTCCTCATCTCGGTCCTAAATGGCGATCCCTTATCTTGAGACTATGACCTCTAGTTCTAGACTCTCCAGCCAGGGGAAACAACCTCTCAGCATCTACCCTGCCAAGCCCTCTAAGAATTTTATACCTTTCAATGAGATCACCTCTCATTTCTCAATCTCTCCTCATAGCACAACCCTCTCATCCCAGGAATCAATCTAGTGAACCTTCGTTGCACCCCCTCTAAGGCCTTAGGAAAGGAGTCCAAAACTGTACAAAGTACTCCAGGTGTGGTCTCATCAGAGCCCTTTATAATTGCAGCAAGACCTCCTTACTCTTATACTCCAACCCCCTTACAATGAAGGCTAACACACCATTTGCCTTCCTAATTGCTTGCTGTACCTGCATGTTAACTTTCTGTGTTTCATGTATGTGGACACCCAAATCCCTCTGACTACCAACATTTCTTAGTCTCTCACTTTTTAAAAAATATTCTGCTTTTCTATTCCTACCACATTATATTCCATCTCCCACCTTCTCGCCCACTCACTTAACCTGCCTATATCCCTTTGCAGCCTCTTTGTGTCCTCACAGCTTACTTTCCCACCGACAACAAACTTGGGTACATTACACTCGGCCCCTTCATCTAAGTCATTAATATAGATTGTAAGCAGCTGAGCCCCCAACACTGATCCTTTTGGCACCCCACTAGTTACAGCTTGCCAATCCGAAAATAACCTGTTTGTTCCTACTCTCGGCTTTCTGTCTGTTAACCAATCCTCAAACCACTATAATATATTACCCCCAATCCCATGAGCCCTAATCTTGTGTAACAACCTTTTGTGCGGCAGCTTATCGAATGCCTTTTGAAAATCCAAATATACTGCATCCACTGGTTCCCCCTTATCTACCCTCCTAGTTATACCCTCAAAAAACTCTAATAGATTTAGGATGGGCAAACTGACCACGGCACTGTGGTACAGGGGGCTATTCAAGTGGGGGGAGTAAAAAGGAACGTGGTAGTGACAGGGGATAGTATAGTCAGGAGGGTAGATACTGTTGTCTGTAGCCATGACCTAGAGTCCCAAAGACTGTGTTTCCTACCCAGTGCCAAGGTTAAGGATATCTCCTTACGGCTGGCAAAGAATTTGGAGCATGAGGGGGAGGATCCAATTGTCATGGTCCACGTAGGAACCAACGACATGGGTAGGACTAAGAATGAGGTTCTGCTGAGAGAGTTCGAGGAGCTAGGATCCAAATTAATAAGCAGAACCTCAAAGGTAATAATCTCTGGATTACTACCTGAGCCACGTGCAAATTGGCATAGGGTCAAACAGATCAGAGAGTTAAATGCGTAGCTCAAAGTGCGTGGGAGGAAGGCGTTTCAATTCTTGGGCAATGGCACCAGTACTGGGAAAAAGGGAGCTGTTCCGTTGGGGCAGGCTCCACTTAAACCGGGCTGGGACCAGTGTCCTGGCGAATCGAATAACTAGGGCTGTAGATTGGGCTTTAAACTAAAAAAGGGAGGGGAGGAGTCAGGTGAGAGGAAATTTAGGTCTCTAAAGAGAAAAGACAAGGCAATAGAGCAGTGTAGTGATTTGGGTAAAGATAAGCAGAGTGTGATAGGAAGGGACAGAGAGTTTAACGGAAATAGTGCATCAATGAATAAGGACAAAGCAGGGAATAATGGTAAAAAGTTAAAAATTAAAGGCTCTTTATCTGAATGCATGAAGCGTTCGTAACAAGATGGACGAATTAGTGGCACAAATAGAGATAAATGGGTTTGATCTAGTCGCCATTACAAAGTCGTGGTTGCAAGATGACCAAGGTTGGGAACTAAATATTCCAGGGTACTTGTCGTTTCGGAAAGACAGGCAGGATGGAAAAGAGGGGAAAAGGATGACATAAGGACAATAGTGAGAAAGGATCTTGGCTTGGAAGATCAGAAAGTAGAATCAGTATGGGTGGAGATAAGAAATAACAAGGGGCAGAAAACTCTGGTGGGAATAGTTTATAGGCCCCCTAACAGTAGCTACACTGTTGGACAGAGTATTAAGAAATAATAGGAGCTTGTAACAAAGGTAATGCAATAATCGTGGGGGACTTTAACCATCATGTAGACTGGGCAAATCAAATTGGAGGACGAGTTCATGGAATGCATTCGAGACAGTTTCCTAGAACAATACGTCATGGAACCAACCAAGGAAGAGGCTATTTTAGATCTTGTATTGTGTAATAGAATAATAGGATCATAGAATGGTTACAGCACAGAAGGAGGCCATTCAGCCCGTTGAACCTGTGCCGGCTCTCTGCAAGAGCAATCCAGCTAGTCCCACTCCACTGCTCTTTCCCCATAGCCCTGCAAATTTTTTCCCTTCAAGTACTTATCCAATTCCCTTTTGAAAGCCATGATTGAATCTGCCTCCACCACCCTCTCGGGCAATGCATTCCAGATCATAACCACTCGCTGCGTCAATAAGTTTTCGCTCATGCCGCCTTTGGCTCTTTTGCCAATTACCTTAATGAGACAGGGTTAAATAGTAATCATACAATAAAGAATCCTCTGGGGAAGAGTGATCATAATATGATAGAATTTCACATTGAGTTTGAAAGTGACATACTTAAGTCCGAAACTAGAGTCTCAAACTTAAATAAAGCCAATTACATAAGTATGAGGGGAGAGTTGGCTAAGGTAGATTGGGAAATTAGATTAAAAGGTACAACGGTAGATAAGCAGTGGGAGACATTTAAGAACTATTTCAAAATAAAAAAATGGGTAAGATCGCTGATGATTGCACAGTGTTCAGTTCCATTCGCAACCCCTCAGATAATGAAGCAGTCCAAGCCCGCATGCAGCAAGACCCGGACAACATCCAGGCTTGGGCTGATAAGTGGCAAGTAACATTCACACCAGACAAATGCTAGGTAATAACCATCTCCAATAAGAGAGAGTCTAACCACCTCCCCTTGACATTCAATGGAATTACCATCACCGAATCTCCCACCTTCAACATCCTTGGGGTCAACATTGACCAGCCACATAAATACTGTGGCTACAAGAGCAGGTCAGAGGCTGGGTATTCTGCGGCGAGTGACTTACCTCCTGACTCAACAAAGCCTTTCCACCATCTACAAGGCACAAGTCAGGAGTGTGATGGAATACTCTCCACTTGCCTGGATGAGTGCAGCTCCAACAACACTCAAGAAGCTCGACACCATTCAGGACAAAGCAGCCCGCTCGATTGGCACCCCATCCACCACCCTAAACATTCACTCCCTTCACCACCGGCACACAGTGGCTGCAGTGTATACCATTTACGGGATGCACTGCAGCAACTCGCCAAGGCTCCTTCATCAGCACCTCCTAAACCCACGACCTCTACCACCTAGAAGGACAAGGGCAGCAGGTACATGGGAACAACACCACTTGCACATTCCTCTCCAAGTCACACACCATCCCGACTTGGAAATATATCGCCGTTCCTTCATTGTCGCTGGGTCAAAATCCTGGAACTCCCTACCTAACAGCACTGTGGGAGAACCTTCACCACACGGACTGCAGCGGTTCAAGAAGGTGGCTCACCACCACCTTCTCAAGGGCAATTAGGGATGGGCAATAAATGCTGGCCTTGCCAGCGACGCCCACATCCCATGAACAAATTAAAAAAAAGGTGCAAAAGTAAATGTGGCCCCTTAGAGGCTGAGACAGGAGAAATTATAATGGGGAATAAGGAAATGGCAGAGATATTAAGCAAATATTTGGAATCTGTCTTCACAGTAGAACACACAAAGAGCTTCCCAAAATTAGTGGGAACCAAGGGACTAATGAGAGTGAGGAACTTAAGGTAATTAATATCAGTAGAGAAAAAATATTTGAGAAACTAATGGGACTATATCATAGATCAGCCATGATCTTATCAAATGGTGGAGCAGGCACGAGGGGCTGAATGGCCTACTCTTGTTCCTATATTCCTATGTTCCTATGACTAAAAGCCAATAAATGCTCTGGACCCGATGGCCTACATCCTAGGGTTCTAAAAGTGCTGGCTGTAGAGATAGTGGATGCATTGGATATGATCTTCCAAAATTCCCTAGATTCTAGAATGGTCCCAGTGGATTGGAAGGTAGCAAATGTAAGATCGCTAATCAAGAAAGGAGGGAGAGAGAAAACACGGAACTACAAGCCACTTAGCATGACATCAATAGTCGGGAAAATACTGGACTCCATTATTAAGGAAGTGGTAACATGGCACTTAGAAAATCATAATGTGATTAGGCAGAGTCAACATGGTTTTATGAAAGGGAAATCGTGTTGAACAAATTTATTAGAGTTCTTTGAGGATGTAACTAGCAGGGTAGATAAAGGGCAACGAGTGGATGTAGTATATTTGGATTTCCAAAAGGCGTTCAATAAGGTGCCACATAAAAGGTTGCCAGGCAAGATAAGGGTTCATAGGATTGGAGATAATATATTACCATGGATAGAGGATTGGTTAGTGGACAGAAAACAGGGAGTAGGGATAAATGGGTCATTTTCAGGTTGGCAGGCTGTAACTAGTGGGGTGCCGCAAGGATCAGTTATTTACAATCTGTATTAATGAATTAGATGAAGGGACCAGGTGTAATGTATCAAAGTTTGCTGATGATACAAAGGTAGGTGGGAAAGTAAGCTGTGAGGAGGACACAAAGAGTCTGCAAAGAGATATAGACAGATTAAGTGAGTGGGCAAGAAGGTGGCAGATGAAGTATAATGTGGGGAAATGAGAGGTTATTCACTTTGATGGTAAGAATAGAAAAACAGAATATCTTTTACATGGTGAGAAATTATTAAATGTTGGTGTTCAGAGAGATTTGGGTGTCCTCATACAAGAAACTCAGAAAGTTAGTATGCAGGTATAGCAGGCAATTTGGAAGGCAAATGGCATGTTGGCCTTAATTGCAAGAGGTTGGAGTAAGGATGTCTTGCTACAGTTGTACAGGGCTTTGGTGAGACCAGACCTGGATTACTGTACACAGTTTTGGTCTCCTTATCTATGGAAGGGTATACTTGCCTTAGAGGCTGTGCAACGAAGGTTCACTAGATTGATTCATGGGATGAGAGGGTTGTTCTATGATGAGAGACTGAGTAAAATGGGCTTATATTCTCTGGAGTTTAGAAGAATGAGAGGTGATCTTATTGAAACATAAAAGATTCTGAGGGGGCTTGACAGGCTATATGCTGAGAAGTTGTTTCCCCTGGCTGGAGAGTCTAGAATTAGTGGGGGCGCAGTCTCAGGATAAGTGGTTGGCCATTTAAGACTGAGATGAAGAGGAATTTCTTCACTCAGAGGGTTGTGAATCTTTGGAATGCTCTACCCCAAAGGGCTGTGGATGCTGAGTCATTGAATATATTCAAGACTGAGAAAGAAATCAAGGGATATGGGAATCGGGCAGGAAAGCGGAGTTGAGGTTGAAGATCAACCATGATCTGATTGAATGTCAGAGCAGGCTGGAGCGGCCGTATGGCCTACTCCTGCTCCTATCTTGTGTTCTTATGTTCTTAGATTTGTCAAACACAATTTCCCTTTCATAAAACGGTGTTGACTCTGCCTAATCATATTATGATTTTCTAAGTGACCTGTTACTATGTCCTTAGTAATAGATTCTAGCATTTTCCCTACCAGGGAATTCTGGAAGATCAAAACCAATGCATCCACTTTCTCTGCAGCAATCTCTTCTAAAACCCTAGGATGTAGGCCATCAGCTCCAGGGGATTTGTTGGCTTTTAGTCCCATTAATTTCTCCAGTACTTTTTCTTTACTAATCTTAATTGCTTTAAGTTCCTCACTCCCATGAGACCCTTGGTTCCCCACTATTTCCGGTATGTTTTTTTGTGTCTTCTACTGTGAAGACAGATACAAAATATTTGTTTAATGTCTCTGCCATTTCTTTATTCCCCATCATAGTTTCTCCTGTCTCTGCCTCTATGGGACCCACACTTACATTTGCTAATCTCTTCCTTTTTACATAATGTTAGAAGCTCTTACAATCTGTTTTTTATATTTCTTGCTAGTTTACTCTCTTTTCACCCTCTTTATCAATTTCTTGTCATCCTTTTCTGATTCCTAAAACCCTCCCAATCCTCAGGTTTACTACTCTTCTTGGCAATATTGTTAGCCTCTTCTTTTAATCTAATACTATCCTTAACTTCTCTGGTTAGTCAGGGTTGGATCATTTTTTCCCGTGGAGTTTTTATTCCTCAATGGAATATATATTCATTGAGAATTATGAATTATTTCTTTAAATGTTCGCCATTGCTTATCTACCATTATATCTTTTAATCTCATTTCCCAATCTACCGTAGCCAACTTGTCCCTCATACCTAGGTAATTGGCTTTGTTTAAATTTAAGACCCTAGTTTCAGACTTAACTACATCACTCTCAAACTCAATATGAGATTCTATCATATTATGATCCCAGGGGATCCTTAACTATAAGATTACCAATTAACCCTGTCTCATTGCACAAGACAAGATCTAAAATAACCTGTTCCCTGGTTGGTTCCTCGACATTGTTAGTTCCCACATCTCTCCCGATTTTAATTTCCATTGACTTCAATCGGTTGAGGTTGAGTTAACGGGCAGCTGATCCGATATCACACGTTTTAAACTATCACCCAAAATCAAAATGACCTCCATGCTGTACATGTGTAACTTCCGGTCTGCTTTTGAAATTGCAAAGCTAAAGTAAAATAATATATGAAAAACGTTCCTGGCATATTGTGACATTCAACAGTGGCTTAGATGGGTATTTTTAACATGTACAATCAATATGTTAATATAATGAGCATTCTGTACCCAAGAGATAATGGATATCTTAAAAGGCCGCAATCTAATGGGGAGGTGGTTTCTGTTGGCTTATATAATATAATGAATGCGGGGAATAATTACTAGAGTGCAAGGAAGGTGAGGTGGGACTTTATGCAAGTAATACAGATGATAATCAACAATGTGTGCCTCATAAATACAGATAGTGTGATGCTCAATCATGTTACAGAAACAGGTGCAGGAACTGCATATTTAGAACGCAGGAGTAAGGTACCTCACGTTGTGAATACAGGAGCGTAGTATCTTGTTGTCTACTTCGTAAATACGAAGGCTTAGGACACATTTTCAATATTAGGGTAGAGGGTAAGCGCCTTGAGACGTTTTACTACGTTTAAGGTGCCAAATAAATGCAAGTTGTTGTTGTAAGGATATGGTACCCCATGTGTATTATAAATACAGGGGGATATGATGCTTCATCATGTATACTATAAATACAGGGTGTATGGTGCCTTATATTTATTACAAATACACAGGACATGGTACCGTGTGTATATTATAAATAAAGAGGGTTTGGAACCTCATGTACACTAACAATAAGGGGACATGGGCGTACAGTACAATGTGAATACTGGGGGGAGGGGATATGGTATCTCGGTACATTGTAACATGGTGTGCCACACCCATGTCTTTAAATGCTGTTAACACTCTAGTTGTTGGCGGCCGTGCCTTCAGCTGCCTGGGCCCTAAGCTCTGGAATTCCCTCCCTAAACCTCTCCGCCTCTCTACCTCTCTCTCCTTTAAGACGCTCCTTAAAACCTACCTCTTTGACCGAGCTTTTGGTCACCTGTCCTAATATCTCCTTATGTGGCTCGGTGTCAAATTATGTTTGATAATCGCTCCCGTGAAGTGCTTTGGGACGTCTTACTACATTAAAGGCGCTCTATAAATGCAAGTTTTTGTTGTGGTTGCAGTTTGGAGGCATGGGTGAGCAGAGTGCCTGTTGTTTGCCATATCAGCTGGTCACTGGTAGGTAACAAACCCTCCCCAACCCCCCACAGTCAGGCCGACAGGGAGAAGCTGAGTACTGGCACTTCACATGGTCTCCAGATTAAAAATCAAAACAGCTGTCGAGGAGGAGAAACTGACGAATGTGCCCTTCCCGTGTGCATAGCGTACTTCACATGGAGCAAGACCTAGGGTTGCCAATTCTCCAGGATTATCCTGAAATCTCCAGGAATTGAAGATTAATCTCCAGGACTCCGCTACGAGCTAAAACAGGGGCGAAAACTCATAGGAGCATTAAACAAAATTGTTTTTTTTTTCATTTTCATCTATTAATTGTAAAAATATTGGGGATGGGGAGAAAAGACTGTTTCACTAACAGTCAAGATTAATCCCAATTGGCCGTGGGAAGGCAGTGTGCCCAGTGGATGGACCAATGGCAGGAGTGTGGGGGCAGGGCGGGGCGGTCATGTGATGAAACCTCCAGGAATATATCCAACCAGAGTTGGCAACCCTCGTGGGAACCCCGTACTAGAAGCACAGTTTGTGGTCCATGATTTGTAGTGTATTATAAACATCCCACTACTGTCTCTCTCCATCCTTGCTATGCTGCAATCAAGACTTATCAACAATCACTTTCTTCTCTATCTTGGGGCAGAACTCTTAAAAACCTCTTTGTAAATTCTGCGACTGAAGACGTGCACCCCTCCCCCACTCATCCCTGGCCAAACTGTCGAATGCCTCACCTCCTTCAATCTGCAGGCTTCTAATGCCCAGGTGTGGAGTCACCTAATCACCACGTCCTGATTTACCCAGTCACTTGCCTTAATTTCCTTAGCAATTCTAATTTCATAGAATCGCAGAAAGTTACGGCGCAGAAGGAGGCCATTCGGCCCATCGTGTCCCTGCCGGCCGAAAAAGAGCTATCCAGTTTAATCCCACTTTCCAGCACTTGGTCCGTAGCCCTGTAGGTTACGGCACTTCAAGTGCACATCCAAGTACTTTTTAAATGAGTTGAGGGTTTCTGCCTCTACCACCCTTTCAGGCAGTGAGTTCCAGACCCCCACCACCCTCTGACTATTTCCTTATACTAATCCTTACTAGTCCTCTGTTGCATAGTATCAAATGCCTGTGTTTTACCCCTAATTGCTTTCACCACCTTCCTTGTCATCCAAGTTGTCTTTCATCACCCACTTTTCTTCCTACAACTCCTAGGCGGTATTTTAACCTAACCCGCCCGGTGGGAATGGATTGGCCACCCAGAGAGCAGTGAGCCTCTGGAATGCGTTGCTGGCCAGTACGGTGTGTGCTGACTCTCTGTACGACTTCAAGAGAGAGCTGGGTCGGTTCTTGGGGTGGACATTGCATCATATAGAATGGATTAACAGTCAACGTTACACGTGGTCAGTGTGATCTCCTGGGCTGGTTTTGATCGCCTGACGTCAGAATGGAATTTTCCAGAGTATTTTGGCAAAAGAACCAGAGGTGAGTGAAGGAGAATTTTTTTACGCAGGGTGTTGTTATGACCTGGAATGCACTGCCTGAAAGGGCGGTGGAAGCAGATTCAATAATAACTTTGAAAAGGGAATTGGCTAAATACTTGAAGGAAACATTTGCAGGACGTTTTGCTACGTTAAAGGTGCTATGTGAACGCAAGTTGTTGAAAGCATAAAATGGGTAATAGCAAATTGGCAGCACTCTACGTTTCTCCTGATTGAAATCAATGGAAATAAAAATCAGGAGAGATGTAAAACTGGCTGTTGATTCACTCTCACCCGTTTTACACTAACACACTAAAAGTCAAAATTACCCTCTGTGAGTGGTAAAGGGTGGGGGCATGGAGTATGTGATTTTGGCAGGCTCCTCTCTCAGGCTGGTACCTCGCTAGCAATGAGCACCATTGCTGGGATTGTCCCACCCGTACTTGCAGTTGGCGAGGCTCGATGCTGTGAGACAAACCTTGCAAGATGACCCCTCAGATGTACGGAATAGAATAGCCTTCGACTTCATATCTCACTTTGACCAACTCAAATGGTTCACCAAAGAGAACAAATCCATAGACATTCGGAAGAGCTGGCACAATTTTTTATTTTCTCATTGGCTGTGTTTTTTTACATAGAATGAAAGAATTTACCAGCACAGAAAGAGGCCATTCAGCCCAGCCAGTTTATGCTGGTGTTTATACTTCTCACAAGCCTTCTCCCACCCCTCTTCATCTCCCCCTATCAGCATAGCCTTCAACTCCTTTCTCCCTCATGTGTTTATCTAGCTTCCCCTTAAATGCATCAATGCACCTCAACCACTCCATGTGGCAGTGAGTTCCACATTCTCACCACTCTCTGAAGTAGCTTTACTGGGAGCGATGAGAGATACAATATTGTGGCCTCATCCCCTCCCCTCCTCTCCCTCAGTGCACAGTCCCATTTCAGTACAAGTCTTTTCCCTGGAATCTGAAACTTTAATTTTCATCCAGACGCTGAGAACTCAATGCCTCCTGCCACCCAAGGTCACACCCATGATTACCCATGCAGTGACTTTTTTGATCTCAGCTGGCTGGTGTGGAGGAGGTGAGGGAGGTGGTGGGTGCAAGGCAGCACAGCACCGGCAGTGTCAGCCTAGATTTTGTGCTAAAGTATCTGGAGTGGGACTTCAACCCACAGCCTTCTGACTCAGAGGCGAGAGTGCTACCCCACTGAGCCACGGCTGACGCCAACGACCGATAAGCGAGGAGTCAGCTGCGTCATCACTTGCCTGCGGGGACTTGAGGGTTTCCTTCTCTTCATTTTTGCCTGTCACTTAATCCCCTAACTCTTGAGCCTTGGGTTGAGATGCCTTTTGAGGCTCCCCAAAAGCCATCAGAATTCTAGTTTCCCTAATGTGACACTCCCCTTTAAATGTCTGCATCACTTTCAATTTTTACTTATAAAATCATAGAATCATACAGCACAGGAGGAGGCCATTCAGCCCATCGTGCCTGTGTCGGCTCTTTGAAAGAGCGATCCAATTAGTCCTACTCCCCCGCTCTTTCCCCAGAGCCCTGCAAAATTTTCCTTTTTTAGTATTTATCCAATTCCCTTTTAAAAGTTAATATTGTATCTGCTTCCACCGTCCTTCAGGGAGTGCATTCCAGTTCATAACAACTCGCTGAGTAAAGAAAAAAATTTCCCATCTCCTTCCTGCTTCTTTTGCCAATTATCTTAAATCTGTGTCCTCTGGTTACTGACCCTCCTGCCACTGGAAACAATTTCTCCCTATCTACTCTATGAAAACCCCTGATAATTAAAAAAATTTCATTTAAATCTCCCCTTAACCTTCTCTGCTCTAAGGAGAACAACCCCAGCTTCTCCAGTCTCTCCACAAAACTGAAGTCCCTCATCCCTGGTACCATTCTGGCAAATCTCCTCTGCAGCCTCTCCAAGGCCTTGACATCCTTCCTAAAGTACAAACACTTTCTGGCTTCCACCACTAGCCTGGAGAGATTGAGTAGAATGGGCCTATATTCTCTGGAGTTTAGAAGAATAAGAGGTGATCTCATTGAAATGTATAACATTCTTAGAGGGCTTGATGGGGTAGATGCTGAGAGGCTGTTTCCCCTGGCTGGAGAGTCTAGGACTAGGGGTCATAATCTCAAGATAAGGGGTCGGCCATTTAGGACCGAGATGAGGAAAAATTTCTCACTCAGAGGGCTGTGAATTGTTGGAACTCTCTACCCCAGAGGGCTGTGGATGCTCAGTCGTTGGGTATATTCAAGACTGAGATAGATAGATTTTTGGACACTAAGGGAATCAAAGGATATGGGGATAGGACGGGAAAGTGGAGTTGAGTTAGTAGATCAACCATGATCTTATTGAATGGCGGAGCAGGCTCGAGGGGCCGTATGGCCTACTCCTGTTCCTATTTCTTATGTTCTTACGTTCTTATGCTCCCTACACCTGTCCAAATCTGCAACTGAAGCTAATGAGCTGACCCACGAAAATTGGGTGCAAACAGTACGCTTTCCTTTAAGTCTGTCAAAAAACTGCCAGTAGCCATTCTTGTCGAAACATATTCCAAGAGCAGGAAAACCAGGCTTTAGTGTTGCCAGGCCATTTGAACATGGGGGGTCATTACAGCCGAGCTCGACTCTGCCCTCATGTGATGGGTGTGTGTACGCACTCACACATATACTCTGCACCTGCGGCCACAGAATATGAATCAGGTGTAGGAACCCTGGTTCATATTTTTCCCCCTCTCTCTATCCCAGAGGCTAATTGTCACCCAACTCCTACATTCTAACCACTCTCTGGGTGAAGAAGTTTCTCCTGAATTCCTTTTGGGATTTATTAGTGATTATCTTATATTTATGGCCCCTAGTCTTGGATTCCCCCACAAGAGGAAACATCGCCTCTATTCTGAGTGCATTAAGCGCTCCCGTGCGCTGGCGTTAAATTTGGGATGTACTTTAAGCATCTGCGCCTTGCCCGATCTGAATCTCTACCCGGCAACAAGTGCAAATCATACACCAGCCCCAGCCTAGATGCTCCAGTTAACCTTGATGACATGAACACAAGGGAAGAAGAGCTGGCACCTACCTTCTGGCGATACCCCAATATCTAATTTCTATGAAAAACTAGAGAACAGTTACAAAGGTCCAACGTCTGGCACTTTAATCAGATGGTGAACTTTGATCGCCCGTAACTTGACAATGCAGCCTCAACTTATCAATTCGAAGTTCCAGTGAAACTGCTTGTCAGATTGGAACGTTCCCCATGTCAACTTGACATTGCCAGTTGAAGTTGCACGTTAAACACTCGCTGTAATCTGCAACGCTGAAGGGTGTAGTGCGGAGATGGTGTTTTATATGGTCTGTCCTTAAATGACTAGGTGAAGCTGCCAGATTGTTGTCAAAATCCAGCTGGTCTCACTAATGGCCTTCTGGGAAGGGAGCCTACTGATCTGGCTCTGGCCTACATATGATTCTAATCTCACACTACATTTTTGTTTCTTAATTCCCTCTGAAACGGCCTGTTAAAAGCCACTCAGTTGTCAGGCCAGCATCAGCCATGTGCTGAAAATAAATAATACTGATTTTTAAAATGGGGGTCAGTGGGGCGAGTTGTGGCTTTAAAGACCCCCAAAGATTCCATTTCTATTGCTGGCGTCCGAGCCTTTTTGTTCCAATTTTCTTTCCTGTTCTCCCTGCCCCCACCCCGCCCCCATCTCCCGTGAAGGTGCAGGCGGTTGCCCGGGTAACAGTTCGGTTAGGTAGCAGCAGCCCTCTGGTACCTCATGCAAGTGGCCATTCTCCACGTATGAACCTAAAGAGCCACTCTCAGCGCGCTATTCGACTGCGGAAGGGCGTCCAAAGGGACAGCCAAATCCAAGCCTGCCATCTAGAGGTTTGTTTGATTTAACTTTAGGACGTAAGGAGAATCTAGAAAAAGCGTTTCCCTCAGGTGACCCAGCAGGTAAAGCCCATGACGGGATAGAATGAGCAGGGTGGGATGAGTGAGTATTTATTTTCATTTCATGCCTTCTTCTGGGTGACTGAAAGTCTGGAGGAGGCCTTTTGCGGAGCACATCTGGAGTCAGATAGAATCTCCAACTGCTGTACAGACGCAGCCCTGACCCTCATAGTATCATAGCATGGTGCAGCACAGAAGGAGGCCATTCTGCCCACCGTGCCTGTGCTGGCTCTTCAAAAGAGCTATCCAATTAGTCCCATTCCTCTGCTCTTTTCCCATAGCCCTGTAATTTTTTCTGGAACGAGCTGCCAGAGCACTGGAACGAGCTGCCAGAGGCAGTAGTAGAGGCGGGTGCAATTTTGTCTTTTAAAAAGCATTTGGACAGTTACATGGGTAAGATGGGTATAGAGGGATATGGGCCAAGTGCAGGCAATTGGGACTAGCTTAGTGGTATAAACTGGGCGACATGGACATGTTGGGCCGAAGGGCCTGTTTCCATGTTGTAACTTCTATGATTCTATGATTCTATGATTCCCTTCAAGTATTTATCCAATTTCCTTTTGAAAGTTATTATTGAATCTGCTTCCCTTTCAGGCAGTGCATTTCAGATCATTACAACGCGCTGCACAAAAAAAATTCTCCTCAGCTCCCTTCTGATTCTTCTGCCGATCACCTGAAATCTGTGTCCTCTGGTTACCGACCCTTCTGCCACTGGATCCAGTTTTTCCTTATTTACTCTTTTCAAAACCGTTCATGATTTTGAACACTTCTATCAAATCTCCCCTTAACCTTCTCTGTTCGAAGGAGAACAACCCCAGCTTCTCCAGTCTCTCCACGTAACTGAAGTCCCTCATCCCCGGTACCATTCTAGTAAATCTCTTCTGCACCCTCTCTAAGGCCTTGACATCCTTCCTAAAGTGTGGTGCCCAGAATTGAGCACAATACTCCAGCTGAGGCCTAACCAGTGCTTTATAAAGGCTCCTTGCTTTTGCACTCTATGTTTCTGTTTATAAATCCACGGTTCCCGTATACTTTTTCAATGGCCTTCTCAACTTGTCCTGCCACCTTTAAAGATTTGTGTACATATTGGGACTCTGTGCCAAATTCTGGTTTAAGGGGGCTTTGCATACTGTTGCCAGGTGCATGTACCATTTACGGTGCAATGGAGGGTGGAGAGGGAGAGGGAATTTGCTGGTCCGGAGATCTAAGCACATTTTTTTTTTTTACTTACTTTCCCACCTAACTTTGTATTGTCAGCAAACTTGGATACGTTACATTCGGTCCCCTCATTGTCATTGATGTAGATAGTAAGCAGCTGAGGCCCAAGCACTGATCCTTGCGGCACCCTTCTAGTTACACCCTGCCAACCCGAAAGTGACCCTTTTATTCCTACTCCCTGTTTTCTGTCTGTTAACCAATCCTCAATCCATGCTAATACATTACTCCCAATCTCATGAGCCCTAATCTTGTGTAACAACCTCTTGTGTGGCACCTTATCCAGATTTCAAATATACTGCATCCACTGGTTCCCCCTTATCTACCCTGCTAGTTAACCGTCAGAAGCTCTAATAGATTCATCAAACCCGATTTTCCTTTCATAATACCGTATTGATGCTGCCTAATCATATTATGATTTTCTAAGTGCCCTGTTACTACGTCCTTAATAATAGATTCTAGCATTTTCCCTACTACTGATGTCAGGCTAACTGGCCTATAAGTTCCCTGTTTTCTCTCTCCCTCCTTTCTTGAATAGCGGGGTTACATTTGCTACCTTCCAATCTATGGGGACTGTTCTAGGGAATTCTGGAAATCTTTTTGGATGTGAAAGATCTCTTGACATTATTTGAAGAAGAGCAGAGGAGTTCTCCCTGGTGTCCTCACCAACATTTATCCCTCAACCAACATCACTAGAACAAATTATCTGGTCATTATCACATTGCTATTTGTGGGATCTTGCTGTGCGCAAATTGGCTGCCGCGTTTCCCTACATTACAACAGTGACTACACTTCAAAAATACTTCATTGGTTGTAAAGTGCTTTGGGATGTCCTGAGGTCGTGAAAGGCGCTATGTAAATGCAGGTCTTTCTTTCTTTTCTTTTTATATGGCGAGTTCCCTATCTCAGCTGGGTTGTTCCAAAAGACAACAGCAAGAAAACATGCCTCTCCGTAAATTGGAAGGTGGCCAATGAATATGCCAACCCCGGTAGCAGCTGGTTTGCTCCTCATTCCCACTAATTCCACTCCACCGTCAGTGCCTACTACCTCAATCACTACAACAGCACCCTCTGAAACTCGCTCTCCAAATCCGTCTGACTTGCCAGCTTGCGAAAGCCTCCTGAGAACCCTTCTGTTTGTACTGTGCCACTTATCCTAGCCCCGAATATTCTGCTTTCCCTCCCGCTCAGCGTCAAGTGTCTTTCCTCCAATCCGTAAAGAGCCCTGCGATGTTGCTGAATGCAAGAAAAAAATTACATAGAATTACATACAGCACAGAAACAGGCCATTCGGTCCAACTGGTCTGTGCTGGTGTTTACTCTCCACACAAACCTTCTTCCTCCGCCCATCCCTCTTCATCTAACCCTGTCAGCATATCCTTCTATTCCTTTCTCCCTCATGTACTTATCTAGCTTCCACTTAAATGCCTCTACGCTGATCACCTCAACTACTCCATGTGGTAGTGAGTTCAACATTCTAACCATTCTCTGGGTAAAGAAGTTTCTCCTGAATTCTTTATTTTATTTATTAGTGACTATCTAATATTTATGGCCCCTAATTTTGGATTCCCCCACAAGTGGAAACATCTTCTCTACGTCTAAATGACATTTGCTGTTGGCTACAAAGCAAAGGGGAAAAAAATACAAAAAAACAGAGGTGGGAGGGCAGAAATTAATGAGGTCATTCCTGGTCTAGGCCAGGCCATCAAAGGTTAGGCACTTCCCTCCAGAAAGGGCAAGAAAATCCAACTGGTTGAGGAAACTGGATCTTTCTCCAAATCTCCCACAGGCTGAAGTTGGATTGCTGGTTAACTTCTCGGCCTCTGAGTCAGGGACTGGTGTTCGGAAAAATGAACAAACATGGGGGATTATATGAGACGCACATGCAACGAAAAGTTTACAAATTGAGCTCTCTGTAACAGGTTCAGAAAGTGTTGTTCCATTTTTTTTCTTGTATCTTCCAAACCACTTGCATGAAAATGACGAATAACATTGTACGTGGGCTGAAGTTGCAGATTTCTCACCCACCCCCGCCTCAGATCATCAGACCTCGTGGCAGAGCCTCAGCTCTGCTCAACAGAAAGAAACCACAGTCTTCTCCAGGAGACTATCTGAGGTTGTTGCATATTCGGTGGAAACCAGCAAAACACCCACAAGCTCTTCAAACCGTTTAATGCAAAAACATTTGAATAAAGCATCGCTGGCTTTTTATATTTGATTTCCTTGATCAACAAGAGGTATCATTACTCGTACTATCTACAGGACACACTGCAGCAACTCAACAAGGTTACTTCGACAGCACCTTCCAGCCCCACCAACTTCACCATCCAGAAGGTCAAGAGCAGCAAGATCATGGGAAGACCATCACCTCCAAGTTCCCTTCCAAGTCACACCCCATCCTGACTTGGACTTCCTTCATCGCCTCTGGGTCAAAACCCTGGAACTCCCGACCTATCAGCTCTGTGGGAGCACCTTCACCACACAGACAGCTGCGGTTCAAGAAGGCGGCTCACCACCAACCTTCTCAAGGGCAACTAGGGATGGACAATAAATGCACTAGCCATGCCAGTGTTGCCTAGATCCCGTGGCAAAGAAATAAAAATTTTTTAAAACTGCCCCCCCTCAAAAAAAAATCCATCAAAATTGTTTTAATCAAAATTTCAACTGAAATTAACATCAGAAGCCTGTGCGAAAAAAACTCTAGAACAAAAGTACCTTCGCCATACAGACAGCTGCGGTTCAAGGAGAAGGCTCACCATCGACCTTCTCAAGGGCAACTAGGGATGGGCAATAAAAGCAGCCCTGTCGGTGATGCCCACTTCCCGAGAACAAATAAAAAAATACTTGTAGATTTAATAGAGGTGTTCAAAATGATGAGGGGTTTTGATAGAGTAGACGGGGAAATGCTGTTTCCACTGGCAGAAGGGTCGGTAACCAGATTACACAGATTTAAGATAATTGGTAAAAAAGGCCAGAGGAGAGCCGAGGAGAATTTTTTCTATGCAGCGAGTTGTTATGATCTGGAATGCGCTGCCTGAAAGGGCGGTGGAAGCAGATTCAATAGTAACTTTCAAAAGGGAATTGGATAAATACTTGAAAAGTAAAAATTTGCAGAGCCACGGAGAAAGAGCAAAGGGAGTGGGATTAATTGGATAGCTCTTTCAAAGAGCCAGCACAGACACGATGGGTCGAATGGCCTCCTCATGTGCTGTAAGTTTCTATGTCTGATTGACCAGCCTGCACTATTGCAGTAGTCTTCAATCTTAACTCAACTGCCAGTTTTTCTTTTTTTGATCCAATTTTTCTTCTCCTCTCCTGAAGGTATTGATTCAGCTGGGCTGCAGTCAGCAGTTGCCCTTTGGTGTCTCACCATTATTCGCCTGACAGCCTAGACATTGAGGCCCTGAGACTCCGCCGCGATTCCTTGATTCCTGCTGTAACTCTGGCAGGAGAACAGTTGAATCCGCACCCCCCCCCCAACCCCCCGGGAAATGGAACAATTGGATATCCCGGTTTCCTTACCGGTTCTGCTGGTCTCCCAGGAGAGCTACGGTGAGAGACGGAGAGAACCCCACCCCCCACCAACCGTGGAATTTCCGGTGTATGAGAGTGGAGGAGGCATGCAACTACTCCTGATCCTGTCATCTGCCAACGTCATGTGCAGTTTCAGACACCAGATAACGATCGGGAAAAAGGAAAGAAAAGAACTTGCATTTCTATAGCGCCTTCCACGATCTCAGGACAACCCAAAGTGCTTCACAGCCAATGAAGTACTTTTCTGAAGCGTGGTCACTGTTGTAATGTAGGAAACCTGGCAGCCATTTTGCAAACAGCAAGATCCCACAAACAGCAATGAGGTAAATGGCCAGATAATCTGTTTTTTAATGATGTTGGTTGAGGGATAAATGTTGGACAGGACACCGGGGAGAAACTCCCCTGCTTTTCTTCGAGATAGTGCCATGGGATTGTTTTACGTCCACCTGAGAGGGCAGACGGGGCCTTGGTTTAACGTGTCCTCCGAAAGACAGAAACCAGGCCGACTGTTTTGCAGTCCCCAGCACAGAGATGGTTGTAGTGTCCCCACTGCTGCCCCAGCTAAGATCAAATAAACTCAGCAGGGATCAGGATCAAACATTGGCCCTTCCTTTCAGTATCATATCACATCATATTTATGTGCTGAGCTAAGCCAATATTCAATAAAAGGGAAAGTCTGCCCCTCCCCCCACCCCCGTGTGTATTTAACAGTCAGTTGTAAAAGATTATATTATTTCTTGGATTTGTAATCTTTTATTAGTTTATCAACTTGAGATAGATAACAGCTGTTATGTAAATGTGTAACTATGATATTACTCTTAGACTGCTTTCTTTTATTGCCCATCCCATGTTGCCTTGAGAAGGTGGTGGTGGGCATTCTGTTTCGATACAACTGAGTGTCTTGATAGCCCACTTCAGAGGGCACTTAAGAGTCAATCACATCGGTGTGGGATTTGAGTCACATAAAGGCCCAGACTGGGTAAGGATGGCAGGTTTCCTTCCCATAAAAGGCATGTGTGAACCAGTTGGGTTTTTACTACAATCAACAGCTTCATGGTCACTTTTACTGAAAGCAACTTTTTATCTCCAGATTTTTTAAAGCTGAATTCAAATTCCCAAACTGCCAACAGTGGGATTTGAGCTCACATTCTCTGGATCACTATTCCAGACCTCCGGATTACTAGTCAGGTAACATAACACACTTGCTTGTTTACTATTTTTGGAATAAATTCATTTCATATTTTAAACATGGTCCCACTGTGATGTTCTATTGCTTTCGAAGACTCAAGGATGGATTTCCCTTGAGCTACCACAAGGAGTAGTTGTGGCGAATTGCATAGATGCATTTAAGGGGAAGCTGGATAAACACATGAGGAAGAAAGGAATAGAAGGATATGCCGATAGAGTTAGATGAAGTAGGGAGGGAAGAGGCTCGTGTGGAGCATAAACGGCGGCATGGGCCGAATGGCCTCCTTCTGTGCTGTAGACTCAACGTAACTCTTCGGCTCTGGAGTCTAAGAGCTGCTTAAGTTTTCTATCAGTTCATTTTATTGGACAGAAAATCACATGGACCTTGCACTCAATTTTGCAATAGAGGCTTCAGTTCCACCCAACTCTTAACCCTGGCTTTGAAGAGGAAAGCTTGCCCCTGCAAGTGGAGACATCAGATGGTCCATTACCTAATAGCAATTACCAAACAGGTTTTTACTGTTTGTTTACATTATCAAGAGTTTACCTAGATCTCAGAGCAAGGGTAGACAATTCTCGAATGTATGGTGGACTTGGGACTCACTCTTGGAGCAGACTAAGGTACGTGAAACAAAATAATCTGGAATAGAGGGGGGGTTTAGAAAACACCCAAAAATAGGAGGAATTTCTTTACGCAGAGAGTGGTGAGAATGTGAAACTCGCTGCCACATGTAATGGTTGAAGCAGATTTCACTGATGCATTTAAGGGGAGGCTTGATGCATACACGAGGGAGAAGGGAAATGGGGGCAGGGTGGGAAGAGGTAACTAGGGTGGGAGGAGGCCCTTGTGGGGTATAAACATAGGCATAGAACAGCTGAATGGCCTGTTTCCGTGCTGTAGATTCTATGTAGCGACGGTACTGTCATACTTATGAAATAGAGTCACCTTGAGCAATACCACGGGGGATCTGTTAGTTAGCCAGTATTTTTCCATTATAAATGGATCCATAATCAATCATCCCAAGTTAGCCAAAACATTTGCACCCTTACAACTCCCTTAATTATAAATTCCATATTAACACAACCATTTATACAATCCCATTTTCCCTCTATACTTCCCGTTGTGAAAAGTTTGTTTTATTGCAATTTAATTTATGGCAGTTCTTGCTCGTATGCAAACGTGGTTGCGCAGAAATCCCGCATTAGCAAGACTTTTCACCTTTGAACCTGAGACTTTTCACCATTCCATTCGATTGGGTTCGTTGGTCGACGTGCCTAAAGACCGGTTCGATCTGGTCTCCAGCCATCTCTAATGTTTCTTAGTGTTACCTGGGAGTCGAATTGCTTTACATGATGACTCAACGAAGAAAGTGCCATGACTTGTCGCCGTGCGAGCAAGCTGTGAGAAGAAAAGTGGACTGAGCAGAAAAAAAAAATGGGAACCGGGTTAGGAAGCGGGAGCTTGAAAGTAAGGTGGCTGATGGACAGTGACCCTTGAACTCTGCGGTAAGATGACTGACGCAGAAATCGTTTCTTCACTAACGGCCTCGGAAACGGAGGCCGCAGAGGATGTAAACAAGGATGTGCCAGAGCTGGAAGTTCTCAAAGTTAGAGAGGTAAATTCTGTACACTATGTTCTGAGTCGATACATTGGGTCAAAAGATAATGGAAGGTTTGATGAAGTTTATGCACTGGACGGGATGGCCTCCATCAAAAAAAAATCACAGCATTCTTCCCAGCACAAAAAAAACCTCACAAGACGTGAGCATTTTCTTTTAATTTTTAAGGTGTTATATTCTATTCACCTTGTTGTAAGAAATTTCGACAAATAAAAGTTGTTAGGCATTGGATCAGCCTTGATTTCTGTTGTGTCTTGCTTGATAGAAATTCCCATTTTATCCCAATCTGCGAAGTTATCCCAAGTGGTTGCAATTAAGCGGGTTCGTTTGGAATACTGCGTTCGGTTTTGGGCACCGCACCTCAGGAAGGATATATCGGCCTTGGAGGGGGTGCAGCGCAGATTCACCAAGAATGATACCGGGGCTAAAATGGTTAAATTACGAGGACAGGTTGCATAAACTTGGCTTGTATTCCCTTGAGTATAGAAGAATGAGGGGTGACCTGATCGAGGTGTTTAAAATATTAAAAGGATTCGATCGGGTAGTTTCTCTGGTGGGCGAATCAAGAACGAGGGGGTATAATCTCAAAATTAGAGCCAGGCCATGTAGGAGGGAAGCACTTTTTAGGATGCAGTTTTTCACACAAAGGGTTGTAGAAATCTGGAATTCTCTCCTCCAAAAGACCCGGATGCTGGGACAATTTGAGCTTTCAAGGTTGAGATCGATGGATTTTTGTTAGGTAAGGGTAACAAGGGATATGGAGCAAAGGCGGGTAAATGGAGTTGAGATACAGAACAACCATGACCTAATTGAATGGTGGAGCAGGCACGACGGACTAAATGGCCTGCTCCTGTTCCTAATGTTCCTTTGTACTAGTTTCTCCCTCCCCCTCCCTCATAGAGTAATGATTCTCTGCCTCGGTGACACCCTTTGATCACAATGATAGCAGCTTAAAGTAATTTCTCAGGCATGTCTTGTACAGTTCAGTGCGCAGTGTGATCAGGATATGTCTCAGTTTCATAGGAACATAGGAACAGGAGTAGGCCATTCAGCCCCTCGAGCCTGTTCTGCCATTCAATGAGATCATGGCTGATCTGCATCCTAACTCCATCCACCTGCCTTGTTTCCATATCTCTTAATTCCCTTGGCTAGCAAAAATCCATCGATCTCAGATTTGAAATTATTAATTGAGCTAGCATCTACTGCTTTTAGTGGGACAGAGTTCCACACTTCTACCACCCTTTGTGTGAAGAAGTGTTTCCGAACTTCTCTCCTGAATGGCCTGGCTCTGATTTTAAGGTTATGTCCCTTTGTCCTGGACTCCCCCACCAGCGGAAAAAGTTTCTCTCTATCTACCCTATCAATTCCTTTCAAAATCCTAAAAGCCTCAATCAAATCAACCCTTAACCTTCTATAGTCCAGGGAATACAAGTCTTCACTTCTCACGTGTACGCTGTAAGTATCACACGGTATCATTCAGTACGACAGAGCAGCTGGTAACTTGAGAGGGGGAGAGGCGGTGTTAGTAGGATCTAGCATTGTGTCTGAGAATAATAGGCTTTAGATTTACGTATTTAGCAGCAATGAATACAAAAACAAGGAGATTATATTGAATTTGTACCAGATATTGGGTTAAGCCGCATTTGGAATATTGCAAGCAGTTCCAGGAAGGATATTAGAGCCATGGAAAAGGTACAATGAAGATTCACTAGAATGTTAATAGAGATAACAGTGATGCGACACTGGGATTTTGTTTTACTTGGAACGGAGAAGGATAAGCTGTAATGGAGGTTTTCAAAGGTAAGATGTCAGCCCTGGCTGAATGGTAGCTCTCTTTGCCTTTGATGTCAGAAGGTTGTGGATTCAAGTTCCACTCCAGAGGCTTGAGCACAAAATCCAGGCTGACACCTTAGGGCAGTACAGAGGAAGTGCTGCACTGTTGGAGGTGCTGTCTTTTGGATGAGAAATTAAACTGAGGCCGCATCTTCACTCTCAGGTGGGCGTAAAAGATCCTACGGCACTATTTCAAAGAAGAGCAGGAGAGTCCTGGACAATATTTATCCCTCAACCAACATCACTAAACCAGATTAGCCAGTCATTATCTCTGCTGTTTGTGGGACCTTGCTGTGTGCAAATTGGCTGCCGCGTTTCCTACATTACAACAGTGACTACACTTCAAAAGTACTTCATTGACTGTAAACCGCTTTCGGATGTCCTGAGGTCATGAAAGTTGCTATATAAATGCAACTTCCTTCTTTCTTTCTAAGATACCTTTTGAGAAGGCAAATAGTAAAAGATTCTTTCCACTCGTTGGCAAATTGGTAACAAGTGGACATAGATTGAGGATTATTCCTGGAAAGGGGAAATTAGGAATTTTTTTACCCAACATCGGGGGCTATTAGAACATGGAATGCTTTACCGCGAGGGACCAATGAGGCTAAACTATAACATTTAAGAAGCAATTAGATAAACATTTGAAAAGGAAGAATATAAAAGAATTTGGAAAAAGGCAGGGAAGTGGGATTGGAGTAGTTAGTTCCAATTGCTAGCACTAGCAGCGGGGTTGATGGGCCGATTGGCCTCCTTCTATGTTGTAAATTCTATAAGGAGGTTTTAAAGATGGAGGAATCTGTGTTGTTCATCCATCCACTACATTAGCGGGGCAGAGCAACTTTGAAAACTACAGGCATTACTTGTAGAAGTGACATAAATCTACATATAATCATAAAATGTCCCATCACAGAAACAAGTCATTCAACCCAAGTCTGTGCCAGGGTTTCTCCAAACCCTCTTCTGCTCGCTCCCTGTGTCATTTGAATTTTCTATTTTTCAAGCAACTATCTTAAAAGAACTCATGGACTTTCCTTCAATTGCCGAGAATTCCAAATTCTAAATGTTCTGTGTAAAGAATTTTTTTTCCAATCTCGCCGTTAATTCTTTTTGTGATGATCTTATCACCGACCGGTGGAAACAATCTATCACTATTTACTTTATCATAATCCCTCATAATCTTCAAGACATCTCTCAGGTCACCCATAACCTTCTCAGTGCTGATGAAACAAAAATGCTAACTTCTCAATTCTGTCTTCATAGCAGTAACCCCTTATCCATAATAACATCCATCTTCCACCCTCCATAAACTTGAGGTCATCCAAAACTCTGCTTTCCAGATCCTAACTCACACCAATTCCCGTTCACCCATCACCTTTGTGCTCACTCTAGGTTCAAGGCCCACCAATGCCTCGATCTTAAAAATCTTATCCTCATGTTTAAATCCATTCATGGCCTCGCACTCTCCTTACCTCTGTAACCTTCTCCAGTCCTACAACCTTCCAAGATCTCTGCATTCCTCCAACTCTTGCCTCTTGTGCATCCCTCACTTCCTTCGCCCCACCATTAGCGGCAATGTCTTCAGATAACTAAGGCCTTAAGCTCTGGAATTCCCTCCTGAAACCTCTTCGCCTCTCCTCCAAGGAGGTGGGAAAGAGGCTGCTTAAAACCTACCTCTTTGACGAACCATTTGGCAACTAGCCTTAAGGTCTCCTTCTTTGGCTTGGTGTCAATTTTTTTTGTCTGATTATGCTCCTGTGAAGGGCCTTGGGATGTTAAAGGCGCTGTATGAATGCAAGTATCTGCATGTTAAAGCCTCAGGCCTACATGCTCAATCATATGGACATCCAACCATTGAATTATTGGCCCCAACAATTGTCACTAAACCATCAGCAAATTGGACTCATAAACTAATGCTAAACTTTGAGTAAGTTAGATGTTTATGGGTTGAAATCTTGCACCACGTGTGCATTATTAAATGTGCTTTCAAGCCAATAAACTATTGCCAGATCACAAAGAAATTGGGCATGGAGACTATCGTGAGACCATCAGTGAATTGCAGGGCTATGGGGAAAGAGCAGGGGGAGTGGGACTAATTGCATAGCTCTTTCAAAGAGCCGGCACAGACATGATGGGTCGAATGGACTCCTGTGCTGTATGGCTCTATGAATGCATGGATTATTTCCTGATCACCAAAGCATTGAGAGGGGGCAAATTTTCAGATGCAGATGCTCCCGATGCAGAGGCTCCATCGAGGGGACCTCAGATCAGAGCACTGGGTGCAGAGGTCAGCTGCCGAATTTGCAGTTCTCCCAAATTTCCGGTTAATGGCTGTAAAATAACGAGCACCGCGAATTAGGCAGAGTAACCCCTGTGCCTGATTCTCTCATCCGCATTCCCGGTCGAGAGGAGAACCAGGGGCCGACTCTCCGAAACTGATCCCACAGCCTTGGCTCAGTGTTAGCAGTTTCATTGCTATTTGTGGGACCTTGCTGTGCGCAGATTGGCAGCCGCATTTCCTACATTACAATAGTGACTACACTTCATTGGCTGCAAAGTGATTTTGGGAGGTCCTGAAGTGAAAGGCGTTATATAAATGAAAATTCTTACTTTCTGGACTGTATCTAGATGTCCAGCGAACTGGCCACATTGTCTATTACTAAACCACTCGAGAGCTGAACATGTAAACCGACACCAAACCACATGTGATTTGGAAACATGGACTGACACTAGGCCACAGGGGTTTGCGCTGGCCCTTTATCCTGGTGAGAAATGGTGACATGCCTTTGATAGCCTCCTGCATCAGCTCTGTGATGGATGTGATGGAATTCCTCCGTGACAATGTAAGATTAGTCTTTGAGCCATGCATAGGCATCTGCCTGGCTTATTTCCACTGCAGGAAAAGACTGATTGGAACATAGTAAATGATAGAGGAGCCAGGGCACTAACAGCTGACTGCTTGCAAGATTTTGCTGTAGACGGCTGGCACACAGATAAAAAGGAACTTTAAACTTTATGATGGGGATATAGGGGCCAACTGCTGACATCATACTGCCAACATGGAGCAGTGCCCAGCGGGAGTTCAAATCAGAAACTCAGGTGTGGCACACGTTTGAATTTACGATATGTATGATGTCCTTTTTGATATATATTAATGACCTGGACTTGGGTATAGAGGGTATAATTTCAAAGTTTGGTAGATGACATGAAACACGGAAAAGTAGTTAACAATGTGGAGGATAGTAACAGACTTCAGGAGGACATAGACTGACTGGTGAAATGGGCAGACACATGGCAGATGAAACTTAATGCAGAGAAGTGTGAAGTGATACGTTTTGGTAGGAACAATGAGGAAAGGCAATATAAACTAAATGGTACAATTTTAAAAGGAGAACAGGAACAGAGAGACCTGGGGGTGCACATATACAAATCTTTGAAGGTGGCAGGCTGTTAAAAAGTATATGGGATTTATTGATAGAGGCATAGAGTGCAAATGCAAGGAAGTTTTGCTAAACCTTACAAAGGTTAGGCCTTAGCTAGAGTATTGTGTTCAATTCTGGGCACCACACTTTAGGGATTGTTCTCCTTAGAACAGAGAAGTTTAAGGGGAGATTTGATAGAGGTGTTCAAAATCATGAATGGTTTTGATAGAGCAAATAAGGAGAAAATGTTTCCAATGGCAGGAGGGTCAGTAGCCAGAGGACACAGGTTTAAGGTGATTGGCAAAAGAACCATGAGGAAACATTTTTTTGTGCAGCGAGTTGTAATGATCTGGAATGCACTGCCTGAAAGAGTGATGGAAGCAGATTCAATAGTAAGGGAATTGGATAAATAGTTGAAGGGAAAAAATTTACAGGGCTATGGGGAAAGAGCAGCAGAATGAGACTAATTGGATAGCTCTTTCAAAGAGCTGGCACAGACACGATGGGCCGAGTGGCTTCCTCCAGTGCTGTGCTTACTATGAGACTATGTGCCCTTCAGTGTGAAGGTGGAACTTTAGCCCTGATGTATTTCTGATTACAAACAAAAAGGAAAAGAAAAGAAAGAACTTGCATTTATATAGTGCCTTTCACGGCTCAGGACATCCCAAAGTGTTGTAACATAGGAATGAGGTGTTATTGTATACAAAACTTCACAAATTACTTCAACTGTGGCCTAACCATCAGAATATCATAGAATGATAAAGCACTGAAGGAGGCCATTCGGCCCATTGTGCCTGCGCCAGCTCTTTGAAAGAGTTATCCAATTAGTCCCACTCCCCCTGCTTTTTCCCCATAGTCTTGCAAATTTTTTCCATTTCAAGTATTTATCCAATTCCCTTTTGAAAGTTATTATTGAATCTGCTTCCACCGCCCTTTCAGGCAGTGTATTCCAGATCATAACAACTCGCTGGGTAGAAATAATGTTTCCTCATTGTCCCTCTGGTTCTTTTGCCAATTACCTTAAATCTGTGTCCTCTGGCTACCGACCCTCCTGCCAGTGGAAACAGTTTCTCCTTATTTACTCTATCAATACCCCTCATATCTGAACAAGGTTTTATCTTTGGTTCTTATCAGTGATCTCTAGGTGGTCTTCCGTAGTGAATGATGGACCCTAGAAGGGCATTTTTCCGATTTCACGCTCCTAGCGGGAGCTTTGGCCAAGGGAGGTACACGTTGGAAGCTCAGCATGTTAAATTAATAGTTGCAAATCATACCCAGAAAGTCAGAAAACGACCCCTTGGATCTTTCTGCGGTTTTGAATGGTTAATGCTTGCGTTCTCTTGTGATGATCACAGATACTTCTGCATGTTTTCCAGCATTGACTCACGCTTCCAGTGCCCATGCCTTATCATGGACAGAGCAACTTTGCTACAGAGAAAAGATTATCTCCTTGTTTTATATTACCAGTGCCCCCACTTGGACAGAATACACCAGTTTCTTCCCTGTTGATGAGTTTGGGTCCAATTCTATCATGATTACAGCCGCAATATTTACGGGGAGGCGAGGAGGGAGACTGTCAGCAACCAGGAAACCAGGAAATACCGGGAAAGGCGGAGGTCCTGCCGAATTTAACAACAGGACCTCATTTGAATTTTTTTTCTCCAGTCCAGGAGATCACACAGACTGTGTGTAACGTTAACTGTTAATCCACTTACCTTCTGTATGGTGCGATCACCGCCCCAGCCAAGAACCAGTCCAGCTCTCTCTTGCAGGCATGCAGAGTCAGCACACACCGCACCAGCCAGCAACGAAAAGAAGAACTGCCTAAAATCTAGCCTATTCCTACTTTTGCATAGTTTAAATGCCCCAGTGTTTCGCAATCCTCCCCAATTGGTCAAACTTAAATAATCTAACAATAGGCAGGCAAATGAGTTGGTAAAAGCTGCCCGATTTATTTACATTAGTTCTGGAATATTTAGTGTTAAAACATAAGGCGGTAATTTTCTGAGAACCTACTGGGGATTTGAAACCACAAATGTAATACGTTTAATTAGAACCAACTCTAGGAAATGAACCCAGCCAGAAAGTTTGCCTCTCTATTACACTGGGGATAATATTTGCCCTCACCCTGGGTTGTCATCTGCCAGAGCAGATGGCCCACTCATTGTATAACAACAACAACTTGCATCTATTCAACAACAACAGCAACAACAACTTGCATTTATATAGCGCCTTTAACGTAGTAAAACGTCCCAAGGCTTTTCACAGGTGCATAACCAAACAAACATTTGACACCGAGCCACATAAAGAGATATTCGGACAGGAATGAGGTAGGTTTTAAGAAGTAACTTAAAGGAGGACAGAGAGGTAGAGCGGCAGAGAGGTTTAGGGAGGGAATTCCAGAGCTTAGGACCTAGGCAGCTGAAGGCACGGCCGCCAATGATGGAGCCAAGAAAACCGGAGATGCACAAGAGGCCAGAATTGGAGGAACGCAAAGATCTCGGGGGGTTGTAGGGCTGGAGGAGGTTACAGAGATAGGGAGGGGCGAGGCTGAAGAGGGATTTGAACACAAGGATGGGGATTTTAAAATTGAGTTGATGCCAGACCGGGAGCCAATGTAGGTCAGCGAGCACAGTGGGTGATGGGTGAACGGGACTTGGTGCGAGTTAGGATACGGGCAGCGCAGTTTTGGATGAGCTCAAGTTTACGGAGGGTGGGAGGCCGGCCAGAAGAGCATTGGAATTGTCTTGTCTGGAGGTAACCAAGGCATGGATGAGGGTTTCAAAAGCAGATGGGCTGAGGCAGCACACAGACATAGACTTGTGACTCAATAGTGGAAAGTTCTTACTTCAGGCAGTAAAAGACAAGTTTCTAACTTGGAAAAATGTGGTCAGCTCACTCTGTTCAGTCTGGCAGAACAACAGAGAATGTTACTAGAAATCTTGTGGTTTTGACTCTGAACTAGTGGTTTAAGTCCGGTGGCAAAAGGAGTCTATCTACCTTGAACAATTCCTGGAATTAAACTGTCAATATTACAATACTTTTGGGTGAGAATCACGTATTTAAGTGAAAGCTGAATCAGGAACTCTGTGTAACTGGAGTGAATGGAAACACACTGGACTTCTTTGGATTGAATAGAATTGCCCTTGGAATATAACAGCACGTAACTGGAGCGAGCTGTAATGACAGTTAAAGAACACTTGATCGGACCAGATTGTGGTATCGTCCAGTGGCTTTCAGGTACAGGGAATTGAATTTGGCAGGAGAACCTCTCTGGCCTCCTCTCCCCTTGTAGTAACTGCGCCTGATGTAACCTTCTCAAACAGCTCCTTCCCCATCACATGGCCCTCCCCTCTTGTGACTCTGTTTTAAGCTGCTTCTATATTGGGACGACTGGTTTGCTGGTACTTAGATTTTCTGCTTCACCGGTGGGGTGGAACTTCTGGCCTCGGAGGTCATTAAATTGGAGGCGGGGAGTCCTGCCAGATTGGTGTAGTTTTCCCGTAGGTCTTGGAGGCTGGCCATAGCTTCGGGATGCCTCTGTGCGGACTGTAAAAGGGGCCAAATTGTTTAATTCATTGTCAGCTTTCCTCTTCAGCCCGTGTGAGCGATTCCACAGGCCAACGAAAAAAATATTCTTGGCCCCCCTCTGCTGCCGTAGCAACAGCGGTTGCCAGGGACTAACAGGCAACCCTGGTGTCCAGCGTTGCAACAAAGGCCAATCTTCCTCATTCGCCCCTCGTTTCAACATGCTTGGCCATGTGGACGTGTTCTATACCTCTGGGCCTGGTGCAGCAGGAAATGGGGCAACGCAGAACAAGATGGGGTCAAGCTCTGGACAATTTTCCATCCCCATCTCCCACACATTCACAAGTGTGTGGATGGGAAACTCAGACACTTGTTTAGCAGGTCTTCCAGAATGAAGAAGGAAGACCTGCATTTATATAGTGCCTTTTGTGACCTCAGGACGCCCCAAAGTGCTTTACAGACAATGAAGTAGTTTGGAAGTGTAGTCACTGTTGTAATGTAGGAAACGCAGCAGCAAATGTGTGCACAGCAAGCTCCCACAAACAGCAATGTGGCAATGACCAGATAATATGTTTTTAGGTGTTTGTTGAGGGTTAAATATTGATCAGGGAGAACTTCCCTGCTCTTCTTCGAAATAGTGCCATGGGATCATTTACCTTCACCCGAGAAGGCTGACGGGGCCTCAGTTTAGCATCTCATCCAAAAAACGACACCTCCGACAGTGCAGGACTCCCTCAGTACCGCACTGGCACGTCAGCCTGGATTACGTGCTCAAGTCCCTGGAGTGGTATTCTAACCCATGATCTTCTGACTCAGAGACGAGACTGAGTAACAACTGACACCGCCAGTGTACGAATGCAGCTTCAATCTCCTGCCTAGAGTGACTCTGCTTGGCCTATCTTCAATCTTCCTTGGCCTAGTCTCAATTTTCCTTGCCCTTTTTCTCCCCGTAAACTGACCTTGCTTTGTCTTCTGCTCCCCAGTCATCATGACCCAACACAATCTTTTCCCCCTCCTTCTGACATGGAGTTATCAATATCTGCCTCTGTCGTGGGCACATTTCCTGTTGGCTATTTATGGTAATAGAGAATTCCCTGTCCTGGGCTATCCCATGTCAGAGAACAGAACCAATAATTTTCAGCCTCCAAGAATAAAGGAACAGTTAAGTGACTAGTACAAAGGAGAACTATTTTAAGGTTTTTAAAAAGTGTCAAAAGGCTGCGCTGTAATAATATCCGTCAATCTATAACAGGAAATGTCTCCATGTGACTGTAGTGGGACTTCTGAAAAATTTTCATTCTAAAGGGAGTTTCATTCTAATAGATTTTCACTGCACTTCTGATTAAAAGCTGAACCCCCCCCTCCCCTACAGTTAATAACATCACTCAGGTTTCCCTTTGAGCTGTCTTTTCCACTAACTCTCTGTCAAGGGGCATGTAATCAAGGGTACGGTAGCGTAGTGGTTATGTTACTGGGCTAGTAATCCAGAGGCCTGGACTAAAATCCAGGGTCACGAGTTCAAATCCCGCCACGGCAGCTGGCGAATTTAAATTCAATTAATTAAATAAAAATCTGGAATTAAACTACTAGTATCAGTAATGATAGCCATGAAACTACCGGATTGTCGTAAAGTCCTTTAGGGAAGGAAACCTGCTGTCCTTACCTGGTCTGGCCTATATGTGACTCCAGACCCACAGCAATGTGGTTGATTCTTAATAGCCCTCTTAGGGATGGGCAATAAATGCCGGCCTTGCCAGCGATGCCCACATCCTGTGAACAAATAAAAAAAAAAAAAATCCCACACAGTCTCTTGTTCAAGGGCATTGGTCAGGAAGGCTGTGCTATGGTGCTAAATTCCCCTCAATGGGAACTCCTGATTTCAAGTAGAGATCCAGCACTTCTTCACAGAAAGCAGGGAGGGGGAGAAGGTCAGGAACGATAATTCCATTAAAACGGTAGGACCTATAAAGGAAACTTATACATGGTTGGCACATGGGGAGGGAAGGGTCAGAAAATCCCATCTACTTAGTACGAGGATCGGTGAAACAACAACAACAGCTTGCATTTATATAGCGCCTTTAACATAGTAAAATGTCCCAAGGTGCTTCACAGGAGCGTTTATAAAACAAAAATTTGACACTGGGTCATATAAGGAGATATTAGGACAGGTCACCAAAATCTTGGTCAAAGAGGTATGTTTTAAGGAACGTCTTTTAGGAGGAGGGAGAGGTGGAGAGGTTAAGGAGGGAATTCCAGAGCTTGGGGCCTAGGCAGCTGAAGGCACGGCCACCAATGGTGCAGCGATTAAAATCGGAGATGCGCAAGCAGTCAGAATTGGAGGATCGCAGAGATCTCGGAGGGTTGTAGGGCTGCAGGAGGTTACAGAGATAGGGAGCGGTGAGGCCATGGAGGGATTTGAAAACAAGGATGAGAATTTTAAAACCAGGCTTTGGTGATGGGGCGGTACTGTTGCCGTTGAAGGCTTGATAAATACATAACTAAGGCCGGGACTTCCCTGCCCCTCATCTTGTTGACTCGCCCGGAGGAGTTGTATCACTTCTACAGGCAAGTTAACGGTAGGAGTGATTTGAACCTCACTTCCTGGTTTTGCTGTATTTGTTTCGATAGAACGGCTATGTGAATAGTTCAATGGGTAAAACTTTGCAATTGTCAACATTCACCTGAAACTTTTTAAAGCCCCTTTAATAAGGATTTTATCAAATGAGAAAAATAGGGTAAGGGAACTGTTACAAATTGTGCTCTGCCGCAGTTACCATCTTGGGTTCAAGGCAACATGCTCTCCCATGTGTGGTCTGTGCCTCTTACTTTTATGGGAGTTGACTCACTCTGGCTTATATTTACTTGTATGATAGTGGAATCTTGGAGATGTAATAAGAGCCAGAACCAGATGTTCATGTCTTGCACATGACTGTTTCTTCAGCCTCTCCCGAACTGGTCTGAGCAAACATTTGGTGAGATAAGGACTGATACGAATCAATAAGTGGCTTTATTTCACGGTAAGGTGAGAGCGTACAGAGTGGTCGTTCTGATCAGACTCACTTAGTTCAATGCGTACAACTTATCTTTGCGTGATAATACAAAATAAAGAACAAACCTCGTTTCCCCCACATCAGTGGGTCGCCTTGCTTGACTTAAACAAGAAGACTTCTGTCAGCTGACATTAGTCTCAGCGAGATCCTTTGCAGATTTCCTTTTATAAATCTGACTGAGCTTGTAGCCTTTTCTGGATCTGACTACTGTCCGCACCTCTGTCTCTGTGTCTTATCTCCCTCTGTTCACAGTCAGAAAAGGATCAGAGAGTTCCCAACACAATGGGCGTGAAGTACTTTCTGATTGCTGAGACAGGCTAGTTAATTGCTTGTACTTCACAGTTTATGGGGAAACAACTTCAAAATTAGCTCAACAACTCCTTATTGTCCAAAGCCTGTTTTTAAAAAAATTTGCGTGAATACACAATGAGGCAAAACATATTTAAAGATAACATTTTCTTTTTGCGAAATTTATCTGGAAATCCCAAAATGTGGCAGGAAAATGTATAGCCCCAGTTTTAAGATTGTATATTGCGGAATAAGATGCAATACAGTATAATGTCACTGTCAAACGTGGGGTTGGAAAGGTAGAAAAAGATACCGTGAACATTGTACTTAATTGTTCTGTAAGGCAGGGGATATAGTTGGACATCTGGTAGACCAAACACTGCCCTTACTGAATCCCACAGTAGTGGGGAGAGGTAGGTGAGGCAGCTAGATTGTTCAAGCTATCCATGGGTAATCTCACCCGGGGCGAATCGAAGAGAAGGAGGGCGGAAGAAAAGGTTTGGGAGAGGGACGGTGGAAAGGAAAGGGGGAGGAGGGTCTAGCAAGTTTGTTGGGTTGTTAAACAAATGCAGGTCAAGGGGCCAGTAGTCCTTGAGAGAGGAGGGGTGGGGAAGCAACAAGGTGGGGAATGGGACTAACTGGATTACCCTTACAAAGAGCTGGCATGGGATCGATGGGCCGAATGGCCTCCTTCTGTGCTGTGACCATTCTATGATTCTACAAGTCTCTTGGATTCTTGCCTTGACTACACCCCTTGCTTCCTCCATTCTGCCAGGAAGTTTCAATGGGAGTTAGCGAAATCCATGTATCTGACATGAACACAACATTTCCTGGATAAGTAGTTGCTTGTTTATCAGAACTATAAATCATCACAGAATATGAGTCTTGAGAAAGAATGTGCTCATGGATCTTTCATGTCTTTCAGGAGCATTCAGAGAATTTTTGGGGCAGTTGTTTTGCTTGGTGGCTTGTTTATCAACTGTTGTCTTGGGGAGTTGCACGGTACATCATTTTTCAGTTCCCACCTACGGGCGCAAAGTAATGTGCCATTTGTATGGCCGTGCTATTTTAAAAATCAAGGGCAGATAAGAGTGACTGTCACTCACTCCTCATGTCCAGAGTTAGTACTGGAATGGTCATAATGGCGACTCAGTTGCTAAATGTTCCCCTCAAATGGCTGATTCCGGGAGGCCCACACTGGCAGCTGAACAACGAAGCAGAATTCTCGGCTGCCCATGGATCACACCATAGACCCGATTCCAAATTGCATGGGCAGGGCCATCAACATACTTGGGGTAGGCCACCGGCACCTGTCAGGGCACATAAGTAGTGCCCACCCTGACCGAGACCCAGAAAGGCATCATGCCACTTGACACGGCTCAGGAGGCCTGGGATGGGTCTCCCCAGACAAAGAACAGTCAATTTTGCAGCTCCCAGAGGAGCTATTGGGCCATCTCTGGAAGGCAATTGATTCCATCCTATGTCCTGGGTCCTTAAGCAGGCCCAAAACGGAATCTACGCCTGTTTTCAGTTCAGTTCCCTTTGGGTTATCAGGAGGTGGGCTGGGCGGAATTTCCCAGTTAATCCTGGGAACTCCTACAATCACTGGAATTTCCCAATTAATCCTGGGAACTCCTCCAGTCACGCTCCTGTAGTTGGGTGGAAGAACTGTCCACCCACTGGAATTTCCTGGTATCCTATGAAACCCTGTGGAATTCTGGTGGAGATTTCCGGTACTTATGCTGGAGACATGCCATGGGCTGTATGGGAATTTCGTCCCCCTAGGCTTTAAGTTCTGGATGGGAAAATAGAAGGGACGTAGGCCGAGGTTTTACCACCTAGACCAGAAAATAAATGGGGCAAAAGCCTAGGCTTTCGTTTCTGGACAGGGAAATAGATGGGACAGAGGCTCAGGCATTAGTACCTAGAGCAGAAAATAGATGGGGCAAAGGCTCAGTGCTTACAATTTAAAATATAAAATAGGTGGGACAGAGGCTTTACCATTCGGACTAGAAGATCAGAGGTGCAGGGATCGATGTTTCCGGGGATGGGGAGAGGGAGCAGGCTGGTTCTTGGGTTGGGCACTCCTGTCGGAAGACTATTGATGGGACGGTCTGCACCCATTGGTGTTGATTTGCTTCCTGTTTTTCTTCTTCCATCAGACATCTTGCTGGTTTTTCATGCTCCCCTTTTTCCGTCTATCCCCCTTTAGCTATTGGCGCTTTCTCCATATCTCATATATACGTCTTTTATTTCTTTGGTTTCTCTCATGATGCATCATTTTGTCTCCTGGGTGTAACAGGTCTGCCATGTCATCACCTCCTATCCTCCACCCAAGCACTTCACAGGTCATTCTATTTCTTTTGCTGCGTGTCTCCCTTCTTTTTCCCCTTCCCCCTTTCTACCTTGTTGTGTTAAATGCTGTTCTCGCTCTATCTCCTAACCCCGAGGAAGGGTTTATGGCCTAATACATCGACTGCTCTTTTTCCACAGATGCTGCCTGACCAGCTGAGCATTGCCAGATTCTTCTACTTTCATGTGCAGGGACAAGGGCTTCTTTCAGGAGGTGGTAAGACCATAATGCCCTAGTCTCAAACTGGGCCCCTTGTTCAACATAGGATAGTATGACATCTCATATATCTGATCTGGGGGGTCACAATCTGTTCAGCTATCATCGTGATTAATAATTTCTTACCAGGTTCAGTGGGAAAGGGGAGACCGTTCTGTGAGTATTGCTAAATTCTTATTGTTTTTTTTTCACAATATGCCTTCCAAGATTTATTGACTTCCAGAGTTAATGGTTGAGGCAGAAACTCTTGTCAACATTCAAGATTAGATTAGATAGGTGGAAAAAGGAAAAGAAAAATACTTGCATTTGTATAGTGCCTTTCACGACCTCGCGATGTCCCAAAGCGCTTTACAGCCAATTAAATACTTTTTGAAGTGTAGTCACTGTTGTAATGTAGGAAACGTGGCAGCCAATTGTACACAGCAAGGTCCCACAAACAGCAATGAGTTAAATGACCAGATCATCTGTTTTAGATGTTGTTTGAGGGATAAATATTGGCCAGGACACCGGGGAGAACTCCCCAGCTCTCCTTCAAAATAGTGCTATAGGATCTTTTACTTCCACCTGAGAGGGCAGACAGGGCTCTCGGTTTAACATCTCATCCGAAAGACGGCACCTCCGACAGTGCAGCACTCACTCAGTACGGGACTGAAGAGTCAGCCTGTATTTTGAGCTAAAGGTCCTGGAGTGGGATTTGAACCCATAATCTTCAACCCCCGCTCCAGGGACTGAGGAAGGATCAAGAATACTCAAGGATTTGCACTGTTGGCACAGAATGTGGTTGTCTTCACCATCAGTCCCCTTGGGAGGTGACTGTGGCTGCTGCCTTATAGGGTTTTAAAAAAAAATTCATGATGTAAGTGAATAGGAGCTCAAGCCAGGACTAGGCCTCGTCTCCTAGGGGATGTAGAAGTTTTTACGAATGGGTAAAGGCTCTAAAGCCCATACCTAGGCCATCCCATTTTGATAGACCAACCTCACTTAGCCGCCTTCTCATCATATCCTTCAATTCATTTTCTCTCCAGAAACGCAACTAATTGCCTCTCTAACCCAATGGAAGGGCAGAGGACGAATGAGCAGGTCCCAGGCCTCTGATCCTGGTTGTCAAGTTGATTGATCCGATTTTCACTCCCACTCTATGGTGAAGGGTATGGTAGCAAAGTGGTTATGTTACTGGACTAATAATCCAGAGTCATGAGTTCAAATCCTACCATGGCAGTTAGGGAAATTAAATTCAATTAATTAAATAAAATCTGGAATTAAAATACTCGTATCAGTAATGGTGGCCATGAAACCACCGGATTGTCATAAAAACCCATCTGGTTCACTAATGCCCTTTAGGGAAGGAAACCTGCCGTCCTTACCCGGTCTGGCCGATATGTGACTCCAGACCCACAGCAATGTGGTTGATTCTTAATTGCCCTCTGAAATGGCCTAGCAAGCCACTCAGTTCTAAAATCTCACTAAAAGAAGTCATAATAAGAATAAAACTGGACAGACCACTAGGCACTGGACATGACAAAGGCAAAACAAGCACAGTCGACTCTGCAAAGTCCTCCTCACTAACATCTGGGGACTTGTGCCAAAATTGGGAGAGCTGTCCCACAGACTCGTCAAGCAACAGCCTGACATAGCCATACTCACAGAATCATACCTTTCAGCCAACATCCCAGACTCTTCCATCACCATCCCTGGGTATGTCCTGTCCCACCGGCAGGACAGACCGACCAGAGGTGGCGGTACAGTGATATACAGTCAGGAGGGAGTGGCCCTGGGAGGCCTCAACATTGACGCCGGACCCCATGAAATCTCAGGCCTTCAGCTCAAACATAGGCAAGGAAACCTCCTGCTGATTACCACCTACCGTCCTCCCTCAGCTGATGAATCAGTCCTCCTCCATGTTGAACACCACTTGGAGGAAGCACTGAGGGTAGCAAGGGCACAGAATGTACTCTGGGTGGGGGACTTCAATGTCCAACACCAAGAGTGGCTCGGTAGCACCACTGCTGGCCAAGTCCTGAAGGACAAAGCTGCCAGACTGGGCCTGCGGCAGGTGGTGAGCGAACCAACACGAGGGAAAAACTTCCTTGACCTCGTCCTCACCAATCTACCTGTCGCAAATGCATCTGTCCATGACAGTATTGGTAGGAGTGACCTCCAAACAGTCCTAGGTGAGAGATGAAGTTCTGTCTTCGCAGTGAGGACACCATCCAACATGTTGAGTGGCACTAACACCGTGCTAAATGGGATAGATTCAGAACAGATCTAGCAGCTCAAAACTGGGCAACCATGAGGCGCTGTGGGCCATCAGCAGCAGCAGAATTGTATTCCAGCACAATCTGTAAACTCATGGCCCGGCATATTCCTCACTCCACCATTACCAACAAACCAGGGGATCAACCCTGGTTCAATGAGGAGTGTAGGAGAGGATGCCAGGAGCAGCACCAGGCGTACCGAAAAATGTGGTGCCAACCTGGTGAAGCTACAACTCAGGACTACATGCATGCTAAACAGCGGAAGCAACATGCTATAGACAGAGCTAAGTGATTCCATAACCAACGGATCAGATCAAAACTCTGCCGTCCTGTCACATCCAGTCGTGAATGGTGGTGGACAATTAAACAACTAACGGGAGGAGGAGGGTCTGCAAACATCCCCATCCTCAATGACGGCGGAGTCCAGCACGGTGAGTGCAAAAGACAAGGCTGAAGCGTTTGCAACCATCTTCAGTCAGAAGTGCCGAGTGGATGATCCATCTCGGCCTCCTCCCGATATCCCCACCATCACAGAAGCCAGTCTTCAGCCAATTCGATTCACTCCACGTGATATCAAGAAACGGCTGAGTGCACTGGATACAACAAAGGCTATGGACCCCGACAACATCCCGGCTGTAGTGCTGAAGACTTGTGCTCCGGAACTAGCTGCGCCTCTAGCCAAGCTGTTCCAGTACAGCTACAACACTCGCATCTACCCGACAATGTGGAAAATAGCCCAGGTGTGTCCTGTCCACAAAAAGCAGGACAAATCCAATCCGGCCAATTACCGCCCCACCAGTCTACTCTCGATCATCAGCAAAGTGATGGAAGGTGTCATCGACAGTGCTATCAAGCGGCACTTACTCACCAATAACCTGCTCAGCGATGCTCAGTTTGGGTTCCGCCAGGACCACTCGGCTCCAGACCTCATTACAGCCTTGGTCCAAACATGGACAAAAGAGCTGAATTCCAGAGGTGAGGAGAGGTGAGAGCGACTGCCCTTGACATCAAGGCAGCATTTGACCGAGTGTGGCACCTCGTAAAATTGAAGTCAATGGGAATCAGGGGGAAAACTCTCCAGTGGCTGGAGTCATACCTAGCACAAAGGAAGATGGTAGTGGTTGTTGGAAGCCAATCATCTCAGCCCCAGTGACGATACCGGATTCTTTACTCTTAGTCTGGTTCAGCAAAAACTGAAAGCGAATACACTTGAAAGTTTTAACACAATTTATTAGCTGCAGCTGACCCTATCTATAGAATTGATTTCAACTCTTGACAGAGTCTGGTCAATCTCATAGAACAGGCAATTTACACAGTCAAAGTTCACACAATTATACATTTTCAGAGTGGGGAGGGACATGAGTAGCAAGGGGTTAAAACCAATCATAAGCTGAGTCTGGGCAAGCCATACTAACTGACATAATGACCGACCACTCACAGGTGATACCTGTTCATACGTAGGTCACAGGAAAGGGAGTCTCACTTATCTCAGGCCTGGGATGTTTTTCGACCTTGTCCGAAATAAGGATCCATTCATTAGGTAGCTGCAAAACAACACTCCCTACACCTGCTTACCCCAGAATTCAGCTTATCATATCGCTTTGCTTGATTCATAATAAAGCATACATTTTCATACAGGAAATTAATAACATAAACGAATGATCAAGGATAAACTCATTTGAAAAGCTCATTGTTCTAATTCTAGCTAGCAAAATGGGCCACTTATATTAACCCTTGGTTTACCATACTGCCATTTTGTTATGGAGGCATCTTATTGAGCTACTGAAAGCTTACTACATATGCATTTTATTAGAGGGGCACCTCGTAGGTATTCTCACCAGGACATTGCTGCAGGAGTTCCTCAGGGCAGTGTCCTAGGCCCAACCATCTTCAGCTGCTTCATCAATGACCTTCCCTCCATCATAAGGTCAGAAATGTGGATGTTCGCTGATGATTGCACAGTGTGCAGTTCCATTCGCAACCCCTCAAATAATGAATCAGTCCGTGCCCGCATGCAGCAATACCTGGACAACATCCAGACATTCAACAGCATTACCATCGTAGAATCCCCCATCATCAACATCCCGGGAGTCACCATTGACCAGAAACTTAACTGGACCAACCATATAAATACTGTGGCTACATGAGCAGGTCAGAGGCTGGGTATTCTGCGGCGAGTGACTCACCTCCTAACTCCCCAAAGCCTTTCCACCATCCACAAGGCACAAGTCAGGAGTGTGATGGAATACTCTCCACTTGCCTGGATAATTGCAGCTCCAACATCACTCAAGAAGCTCGACACCATCCAGGACAAAGCAGCCCGCTTGATTGGCACCCCATCCACCACCCTAAACATTCATTCCCTTCACCACCGGCGCACAATGGCTGCAGTGTGTACCATCCACAGGATGCACTGCAGCAACTCGCCAAGGCTTCTTCGACAGCACCTCCCAAACCCGCGACCTCTACCACCTAGAAGGACAAGGGCAGCAGGCACATGGGAACAACACCACCTGCACGTTCCCCTCCAAGTCACACACCATCCCGACTTGGAAATATATCATCGTTCCTTCATTGTCGCTGGGTCAAAATCCTGGAACTCCCTACCTAACAGCACTGTGGGAGCACCTTCACCACACGGACTGCAGCGGTTCAAGAAGAAGGCCCACCACCACCTCCTCAAGAGCAAATGGGGATGGGCAATAAATGCCGGCCTTGCTAGAGACACCCTTATGTATAAGCCTATACAATGGGAGTTACCAGGTTGTGGTGTCACAATCGAGAGCAATCTTGTCCTCAGCCAATGTTCCTGTACGCACACCTTCCACTGGGGGTCTCTGGGTGGTGATTAAGAGTAGCAAGCCCTGCTGTTCTCCTTAGCCATGTTCGCTGTGGATCAGTGGGCTACACTCTTACCTCTGATGTATTAGAAGGTTGCGGGTTCAAGTCCACAACTCTAAAGTCTTGAGCACAAAATCTAGGCTGACACTCCAGTACTGGGGGAATGTTGGAGGTGCTGTCTTTTGGATGAAACATTATACCGAGGCCCTGCCTGCCCTCTCAAGTGGATGTAAAAGATCCCTTGGCACTATTTTGAAGAACAGCAGGGGTGTTCTCCCCTGGCCAATATTTATCCCTCAACCAACATCACTGGTCATTGTCACATTGCTGTGTGCAAATTGGGTGCCACGTTTCCTACATTACAACAGTGAACAAAGTACTTTAGTAGCTTTAAAGCTTTGGGAAGTCCTGAGTCTTGGAAGCCACAATATAAATGCACGCCTTTCTTTCTTTCTCTCCCTAACTCAGGTGTTTACGGGCCAATTTTAGCGACCCTATGCTGCCCTTATTGAGATCAGCTAACACAGAACTGACTGGGGAACATCCTTCCTGGTAGGTGCTCATTTCCATGTTGTGCGGTCATTTACCAACTGGGGTATCTGGGGAGCTGCAGTCTTGTATTTTTTGATTTGAAGCAACAATCCTACTAAAAATCTCAGCGGAAGAGTGAAATAAAATTGAAAAAAAAAGGAAGTCCTCACTTTAACTGGAACCTGGAGAATCCCTCTTAAACACCTCACGGCATTTCACATACAACGAATTCCACTGAAGTCTTATTAATTAGGCAAATACTTTGAAGTGCAGTCACTATTGTTATTTAGGCACATTGTAACATAGGAACACATGCTAGGCAAATGTTTATAATGATGGGTTTTTGCATGTGTTGGCATTTCAGAATGAGTATTCATTACTTTCTTTGTACTGCTGTTGATTTTTAAAATCTCATTAAACAAACAGACATCAGAAAGCTACGTGTTCGTCTTCCTGGAAATGGGGGCAATAACCACGGCTTTCCATGTATGTTATCTTTCTTGTAATGTTTACATACCCACCTCAGCAGGAGTTTTGTTTCTATTTTTTTTAATTTGCTGTTGCAGTGGGACTATTCAGACAGCATCTGCTCTCTTCCAAGGGGCCACTGAATCGCTAGTGTGGGAAATGGAAGGTTGGTGAGGTGGGGCGTGGTCGCTCGATTCTGTGGTGGGGGTTGTGGGGGGGGTCGCTGAGGCACAGAGTAGAGGGAGCTTTACTCTGCATCTGACTCGTGCTATCCTTGAACTGATGTGGGTACAAGGTGCCTGAAATGGAAAGTTTTTACATAGAATGTACAGCACAGAAACAGGCCATTCGACCCAACTGGTCCATGCCGGTGTTTATGCTCCTCATGAGCCTCCTCCCTCCCTACTCCATCTAACCCTATCAGCATATCCTTCTATTCCTTTCTCCCTCATGTACCTATCTAGCTTCCCCTTAAATGCATCTATGCTAGTCGCCTCAACTACTTCTTGTGGTAGCAACTTCCACATTCTAACCACTCTCTGGGTAAAGAAGTTTCTCCTATTTATGGCCCTTATATTTATGGCCCTTAGTTCTGGGCTCCTCCTTAGACCAGAGAAGGTTGAGAGGAGATTTGATAGAAGTGCTCAAAATCATGAAGGGTTTAGATAAAGTAAACGAACAGAAACTGTTCCCATTGGCAGAAGGGTCGAGAACCAGAGGACGAAGATTTAAGGTGATTGGCAAAGAACCATAGGAGACATGAGGAAAAACATTTTTAATGCAGTGAAAAGTTATGATCTGGAATGTGCTGCCTTAAAGGATGGTGGAAGCAGAGTCATCGTGGCTTTCAAAAAGGAGTTGGATAAATATTTGAAGTGAAAAGAATTTGCAGAGCTGTGCGGAAAGAGCAGAGGAATGGGACTAACTGGATTGCTCTTACAAAGAGCCGGCATGGGTTTGATGGGCCAAATGGCCCCCTACTGTGCTGTAGCCATTCTATGATTCTAAGTGGAAACATCTTCTCTACGTCTACCCTATCAAACCCTTTCATAATCTTAAAGACCTCTATCAGGTCATCTCTCAGTCTTCTCTTTTCTAGAGAAAAGAACACCATCCTGCTCAATCTTTCCTGATAGGTATAACCTCTTAGTTCTGGTATCATCCTTGTATGTCTTTTTTGCACCTTCTCCAGTGTCTCTATATCCTTTTAATAATATGGAGACCAGAACTGTTCACAGTACTCCTAGTGTGGTCTAACCAAGGTTCTATACAAGTTTAACATAATTTCTCTGCTTTTCAATTCTATCCCTCTAGAAATGAACCCCGGTATTTGGTTTGTTTTTTTAATGGCCTTATTAACTTGCGTCACTACTTTTAGTGATTTGTGTATCTCTACCCCCAGATCCCTCTGCTCCTCTACTCCATTTAGACTCTTATTATCCAAGCAGTATGTGGCCTCCTTATTCTTCCTACCAAAATGTAATCACTCACACTTATCTCTAATGAAATTCATCTTCCAATTACACACCCATTCTGCAAGTTTATTAATGCCTTCCTGTATTATGTCGTAGTCCTTCTCGGTATTCACTGTACCCCCAAATTTGGTGTTGTCCGCAAATTTTGAAATTGTACTTTCGATTCCCGAGCCCAAATCGTTTATGTAAACGTTGAAAAACAGTAGTCCCAGCACCAATCTCTGTGGAACACCACTTCCCACCTTTTGCCAGTCTGAGTAGCTACCCGTAACCCCCTACTCTCTGTTTTCTGTTTTGTAGCCAGCTTGCTATCCATTCTGCCACTTGCCCCCTGACTCCACGTGCTCTGACCTTAGTCATGAGTCTACAATGTAGGTACCTTATCGAGGGCCTTTTGAAAATCCACATTATGGCAACAGAGTAGAAGGAGCTTTTACTCTGTATCTAACTCGTGCTATCCCTGACCTGATCTGGGTACAAGGTGCCTGAAATGGAAAGTGTTCCATTCCCCGATGCTAACATTCCCCCGTTCACAAAACAGAAAGGCTAAAAGAAGAAGAATTAGCCCCTCGTCCCCGTTATATGTGGCCTATAGTGTGTTGGAACTCTCCAGCACTGAGGCAACACAGAAACAACTACACCTTTGCCATCTTACCCACGTGCAGTTGTGAATTGCAACTTTATTCCTGTCCCCTTCCCCCTGGATCCTTACCTGGTGGCTGAGGAAGGTCTGTGCAGGCCAACAGGTGGACTCCCTCCCTCCCCCTTCCCCCCCCACCCCACACCCCGTCTGCCCCAAACACACCCTGGGTTAAAATCGGGGTCTGAGTTCCCACACTGTGACAGCGTTTCATTCCCAGGCACTAACATCCCTGACCTTGATGAGAAAATGGTAAAAATACCAGGTGAATTTGATAACTGCGCCATTTGCTGCTGTACATCTGGACATAGGATGAACTCATTTGACTGACATTACAAAGTCCTTTTGTGGAGCCACCAAAACCACCTAAATTCTGGGAATTTGCTCCACAGGAATTAATTACTGAGCCGATTCCAAGAAACTCTATAATCACGGCCCCTTGACTACGACAACATGTAGTGACCTTCTCCTGTTATTCTCTTTTTTTTTTAAAAGAGGCCAATAAATTTTTTCAAGGCCTAACAATGGTTGCTTAAAGAGGGCAAGAGGCAGCCTGATCATTGTGTTAGGACAGATCGGTTCAAGCTGTCGCCATAGCGATACAGATCAGCTTGGTGCCTTCTGACATGGTGGAAGGAAACGGGAGATCTGTGGCCAGCTTTTGAAGTCGGTTTTCCTTCTTCCAGTTTTTAAAAATGTGTGGATTACGCAAATGTCAGCTTGGCTTCGTCGTAGCACTCTTGTATGAGTGAGAATGTTGCGAATACATACCAGGACCTGAGCAAATAATATAAGTTTGATACTTCTGTGCAGTACTGAGGGAGCCCTGCACTGTCGAAGGCGCCGTCTTTTGTATGAGACGTTAAATCGGGGCCAGGTCTGTTTCCTATGGCACTATTTGAAGAGCAGGGGCATTCTCCTGGTGTCCTGGTGTATACAGCCTTAGTTAGACCACATCTGGAGTACTGTGTTCAGTTTTGGGCACCGTACCTCGGGAAGGATATAATGATCTTGGAGTGGATGCAGCGCAGATTCACCAGAATGATACCGGAGCTTAAAGGATTAAATTACGAGGACAGGTTGCATAAACTTGACTTGTATTCCCTCGAGCATCGAAGATTGAGGGGTGATCTGATCGAGGTGTTTAAAATGATTAAGGGATTTGATAGGGCAGATACAGAGAAACTATTTCCTCTGGTGGGGGAATCCAGAAAAAGGAGGGCGTAATTTTAAAATTAGAGCTAGGCCGTTCAGAATAGAAATCAGGAAGCACTTTTTCACACAAAGGGTAGTAGAAATCTGAGACTCTCTCCCAAAAGGCTGTGGATGCTGGGTCAATTAGAGCTTTCATGAGTGAGGTGGAGAGTTTTTTTTGTTAGGTAAGGGTATCAAAGGATATGGAGCAAAGGCAGGTGAATGGAGTTGAGGTACAGATCAGCCATGATCTGATTGAATGATGGACCAGGCTCGAGTGGCTGGACGGCCCACTCTTGTTCCTAAGTTCCTTAAACCAGGGCCTGAAGTTCATTTTTTGACTACTTGCTTGAAATTCCAGGCACAGGTTCCAGGATTTATTTTCTTCACACTTCGGCATCCAAGCGATCATTTTATGCCATTAAAAACAGAACATTCTGAAAGTACAAAGCAAGGCCTGTCAGCATCTGAAAAGAAAAGAGATGGGTTAGAGTCATAGAGTCATACAGCACGGATAGAGGCCCTTCGGCCCATCATGTCCGCGCCGGCCATCAGCCCTGTCTACTCTAATCCCATATTCCAGCATTTGGTCCGTAGCCTTGTATGCTATGGCATTTCAAGTGCTCATCCAAATGCTTCTTGAATGTTGTGAGGGTTCCTGCCTCCACAACCCTTTCAGGCAGTGAGTTCCAGACTCCAACCACCCTCTGGGTGAAAAAGTTCTTTCTCAAATCCCCTCTAAACCTCCCGCCTTTTACCTTGAATCTATGTCCCCTTGTTATAGAACCCTCAACGAAGGGAAAAAGCTCCTTAGTATCCATCCTATCTGTGCCCCTCATAATTTTGTACACCTCAATCATGTCCCCCCTCAGCCTCCTCTGCTCCAAGGAAAACAAACCCAATCTTCCCAGTCTCTCTTCATAGCTGAAGCGCTCCAGCCCTGGTAACATCCTGGTGAATCTCCTCTGCACCCTCTCCAAAGCGATCACATCCTTCCTGTAGTGTGGCGACCAGAACTGCACACAGTACTCCAGCTGTGGCCTAACCAGTGTTTTATACATCTCCATCATAACCTCCTTGCTCTTATATTCTATGCCTCGGCTAATAAAGGCAAGTATCCCATATGCCTTCTTTACCACCTTATCTACCTGTTAACAGTGGGCTAGTGACCCTTCATCATTGGCTCAACACTTTCACCTCTTTGAATCAGAAGGTTGTGGGTTCAAGCCCTCACTCCAGTGACTTGAGTATCCGATCTAGGCTGATGGAGTGCTGCACTGTCAGAGGTGCTGTCTTTTTGGACGGGATGTTAAACTGAAGCCCCGATTGCCCCCTCAGGTGGAGGTAAAAGATCCCATGGCACTATCTGAAGAAGGGCTGCAGTGTATTCCCAGTGTCCTGGTCAACATTTATCCCTCCATCAAAAACAGGATAACTGGCCATTTATCTCGTGGTTGTTTCGACTGTGCTGTGGCCAAATTGGCTGCCGAGGTTCCCTACCTTACAACGGCGACTATACATCGCTGCCTGTGGAGCGCTTTGGGACGTTGCGAAAGGTGCTATATAAATGCAAGTTCTTGCTGTATCAGAATTGATAAAGGAAAGACGGGCCAATTCCTTCATGGTCAGTCCTGAAAAGGGGCTCGCTCTTTCAGTTTTTATGAAGGACGTCTACCCGAAACCGTCTTTTCCCTTTGCAGCTGCTGATGGACCCGCTGTGCATTTCCAGCTTTTATTTCAGATTTCCAGCAGTTTTTTTTTGTATTTTGTTTTAATCGACGTGAGCACCCTCCCCCTGTATTTACCCCAGAGTTTTTATAGCTCGATACGATATGTGCATATTATTGGCCTTTTTTTAGTGTCCGTCCTCTGATCCACAAACGTTACCTTTCTGATATCAAACATCAACGCAGGCCTCTTAGAATGACCGGGATGTATTTTTGCAGATTGTGAGCAGCGTTCAAAGTAAACTAGCAAACAAGCCAGAAAAAGAGGAAAGAGAAACAGCCGCCCGTGTTCCTAAAATAGGCACAAATTTACACCCTGCTTTAAAAGGCCTGCCAGCGATCTTGGATGTTTATACATTGACCTGCAATACCCTGGGACAAACCAGACTGTGTTCACCACTGCACGATCACACAGTCAAGTAGCTGAAAACACTGTTGCCAATTGTAAGGACGCAGCTGATTTTAGCACAAGAACTAAGGACACTTTTATATTGCTGCAAGACCATCAGAGATGAGTGCTGCAAGGGGCCTGAGGGGGCCAACAGAATAACTTGCATTTGTATAGCGCCTTTCACGACCTTTAGTGCTTCACAGCCAATGGGGCACTTTTTTTTAAAGTGTAGGGGTGATGTTGTAATGTAGGAAACCACAGCAGCCAATTTGTGCACAGCAAGATCCCATGAACAGCAATGAGATAAATGGCCAGATCATCAGTTTTAGTGATGTTGGTTGAGAGATAAATGCTGGCCAGGACACTGGGGAGAACTCCCCTGCTCTTCTTCAGATAGTAAAAACGGGACCTTTACACAGCCACCTGAGAGAGCAGACAGGGCCTCAGTTTAACTTCTCATCCGAAAGACGGTACCTCCGACAGTGCAGCACTCCCTCAGTAACTACACTGGGAGCGTCAGCCTGGATTAAGTGCTCAAAGTCTCCGGAGTAGGACTTGAACCCACGATCTTCTGACTAAGGGGCACGAGTGCTACCACTGAGCCAAGGCTTACACCTTTAAGAACAGCTTTAATCACACATTAAGACATAAGAAAGAACTTACATTTGATAATACCTCAGGATGCCCCAAAGCACTTCTGATACAAATTAATTACTTTTTAAAGTATTATTACTTTTGTAATGTGGGGAAACATGGCAGCCAATTTGCTCACAGCAAGGCCCCTCAAACAGCAAATGAGAAAGGAACATAGGAACAGGAGTAGGCCATTCAGCCCCTCGTGCCTGCTCCACCATTTGATAAGAGCATGGCTGATCTGTGATCTAGCTCCATATACCTGCCTTTGGCCCATATCCCTTAATACTTAGATGAATTAGATGAATGACCAGTTAATCTGTTTTGGTTGTGTTGGTTGAGGGAGGAATGTTGGCTTGGAGAACCCTCTGCTCTTCACCAACTACATGGATCTTTTATGTCCACGTGAAGAGGCAGACAGAGCCTCGGGTTAATGCCTGATCCAAAAGACGACACCTCTGACAGTGCAGCACTCCCTCAGCACTGCACTGAAGTGTCAGCTTCATTTATGTGCTCAAGTCCCTGGAGTACGGTTTGAACCCACAACCTTCCATCTCAGAGGCGAGAGTGCTACCCACTGAACCTAAAATTGCGGGCTCACAATGGTATTGCAGGCTTTCGAGTCTGAGATCGATAGATTTCAATTAGGTAAAGGGTACCAAGGGGTATGGAGCTAAGGCGGGTAAATGGAGTTGAGGTGCAGATCAGCCATGATTGAATTGAATTGCAGAGAAGGCTTGAGGGGCTGAATGGCCTACTCCTTTTCCTATGTTCCTACACTGACTGGGGGTAATTTTGCCTTTGTGTGATCGTGTAAAACGGAAGTCAATGGAAATAAAAATGGGGAGAGATGTAAAATGGGCTGGCAACTGGCTATCACCAGTTTCACAGTATCGCACGCAGTCAAAATAACTTCAACGGTAGTGTAGAATGGTGGGGGGTCGTAAAGTTCAGAAACAATTTCAATGAATTTTATTTTAAGTGCCATACCCAGAGCCTAATTGCAACCTTAAGCATTAATTTTCTCACTGTCACTAGGCACATACATACCGTGCGTCATCACTCGCCACAGCCTCAAAACAAAGTGTTTGGGAGATCTGCCTGTCGCATGGTCAACTTCAAATGTAAAATGCAGGCTTCTGAAATCTGATCTATCCTTTTGCTGATAGAGAATTCTGAGGAAGCCCAGTTGCCGATGAACCGCATTTTTCTAAGAATTTGAGATAAAACGCATCAGAGCAGCTTCCAGGTAAACAAGGCTGTGACAGCACTCGTCGCAGCCAATGAGAAGAGCTGCCTTGATGTCTGAGCAGGTTTCAGTATTTACAAATGTTGGACGAGCAAAGTTCTACCTCATATTTTTAATGGCTTTTTTTCTGCCTCCTCTCACCACCACCGCCCCCACCCTTAACCCTGTGCTTTTCGAGGTGTTGGGCTCAATTTTAGGGGGCAATTGCGGGTGCGTTGGCGGCCGACTTCTGAGTTTCCCAGGGACCCACTTGTGTGCGCGCGGGCGACCTGATAATGGACGTCCCACCGGCAATTAAAGCCGATGGGATGACAGTTAAGGAGACAAATGTACCTCATTGAGGTATTTAAGGGACTTTCCCTGTGACGGGGTAAGCGATTAGAATGATTTTTAACTTACCTGGGCGGCTTGCCCACCGCTTCTGATTCATACCTGGTGATCCCCCCGATCTTCCCCTCTCCCCCCGATCTTCCCCTCTCCCCCCCAATCTTCCCCTCTCCCCCCCGATCTTCCCCTCTCCCCCCAATCTTCCCCTCTCCCCCCCGATCTTCCCCTCTCCCCCCCGATCTTCCCCTCTCCCCCCCGATCTTCCACACTCCCCCCTGATCTTCCCCTCGATCTTCCCCTCTCCCCCCGATCTTCCCCTCCTCTCCCCCACAATCTTCCCCTCTCCCGCCCCGATCTTCCCCTTCTCTCCCGACCCGATCTTCCCCTCTCCCCCAGATCTTCCCCTCTCCCCCGATCTTCCCCTCTACCCCCCGATCTTCCCCTCTCCCCCCCATCTTCCCCTCTCCCCCTTGATCTCCCCCTTTGCCCCCCAATCTTCCCCTCTCCCCCCCTGATCTTCCCCTCTTCCCCCATGATATTCCCTTCTCCCCCCCGATGTTCCATTCTCCTCCCGGATCTTCCACTCTCCCCCCTCCCCACCCTGGTCTTCCGGTCCAGGGCCGGATGACATCATGATCTCTCTTTCTCACCCCTCCTCGCGTTGCAGCTCCTGACGGCAGCCAGCCTGTTAATCACCTTCTCCCCCCCCCTCACTGCCAACACGCCACCATTGCAAAATTGACCCCCCAGTGTCAACGTTGAGTACTTTCAGTTTGAGATACAATTAGATACAACAACAGAAACTTGCATTTATATAGCGTCTTTAGCATAGTAAAACATCCCAAGGCGCTTCATAGGAGCGATTATCAAACAAAATTTGACACCAAGCCACATAAGGAGATATTAGGATAGGTGACCAAAAGCTTGGTCAAAGAGGTAGGTTTTAAGGAGCGTCTTAAAGGCGGAGAGAGGTAGAGAGGTGGAGAGGTTTAGGGAGGGACTTCCAGAGCATGGCCGCCAATGGTGGAGTGGAGAAAATCAGGGATGCACAAAAGGCCAGAATTGGAGGATCGCAGAATTCTAGGAGGGTTGTAGGACTTGAGGAGGTTACAGAGAGAGGGAGGGGCGAGGCCATGGGGGGATTTGAACTGAAGGATGAGAATTTTAAGAGAGAGAGGGGTGAGAAAGAGAGAGGGGTACAGAGAGAGGGAGAGAGATGGGTGAGGGCGGGTTGTGAAAGAGTGGTGAGAGATGGATATGAGAATATGATGAGAGAGACGAGAGACATAATCACATGAAATGACTAGGAAGCCGCAAATTCCCTTTTGAGAAATTGGTTGACGGAATTTTGGAATCTAACGACTAGTTCACTGAATTATTTGATGCACTGGTAACCAATGGTTTAATCTCTATTGCAATATCAAGATATTCTATTGGAGCAGTATTCCTGACCCTCTTGTTAAACTAGTTGTCAACACAAAGTGGAGACCTGAGGTTATACACTGTCAACAAATCTTGGAAATTTATTAAAAATTCTCTTTGTGCCAGAGGTTTGTCAATAAAGTTCCTGGCTCTGTGTATAAACCAACATTGGAAAATTGGCTGACAAGTCAACAAAATATTGTCCTGTTCCGAGGTAAGGTCATCGACCTGAAAGGTTCAACATGCCTTTTCCCGCCACAGATGTTGCCTCGCCTACAGAGTGTTTCCAGAATGTTCTGTTTTTATTGTAATGACCACCTGCCAACACTTTTTGCCCCCTAATATATTGGCGAGAGATTTAACGCAGTCAACAAAGAGGCCAAGACTGTCACTTTAATGGATTCAGTGTTAAAGCAAGAATCTCTTCTCCCTCACTCTCCAGGTCAGGCTCTCACCCGGCATATCATAGGGACATCGGAACAGGAGTAGGCCATTCAGCCCCTCATGCCTGCTCCGCCATTTGATAAGATCATGGCTGATCTGTGATCTAACTCCATACACCTGCCTTTGGCCCATATCCCTTAATACCTTTGGTTGCCAAAAAGCTATCTATCTCAGATTTAAATTTAGCAATTGAGCTAGTATCAATTGCCGTTTGCAGAAGAGAGTTCCAAACTTCTACCACCCTTTGTGTGCAGAAGTGTTTTCTAATCTCAATCCTGAAAGGTCTGGCTTTAATTTTTAGACTGTGCCCCCTACTCCTAGAATCCCCAACCAGCGGAAATAGTTTCTCTCTATCCACCCTATCTGTTCCCCTTAATATCTTATAAACTTCGATCAGATCACCCCTTAACCTTCTAAACTCTAGAGAATACAACCCCAATTTGTGTAATCTCTCCTCGTAACTTAACCCTTGAAGTCCGGGTATCATTCTAGTAAACCTACGCTGCACTCCCTCCAAAGCCAATATGTCCTTCCGAAGGTGCGGTGCCCAGAACTGCTCACAGTACTCCAGGTGCGGTCTAACCAGGGTTTTGTATAGCTGCAGCATAACTTCTGCCCCCTTGTACTCTGGTCCTCTAGATATAAAGGCCAGCATTCCATTAGCCTTATTGATTATTTTCTGCACCTGTTCATGACACTTCAATGATCTATGTACCTGAACCCCTAAGTACCTTTGGACATCCACTGTTTTTAACTTTTTACCATTTAGAAAGTACCCTGTTCTATCCTTTTTTTGATCCAAAGTGGATGACCTCACATTTGTCGACATTGAATTCCATTTGCCACAGTTTTGCCCATTCACCTAATCTATCAATATCGCTTTGTAATTTTATGTTTTCATCTACACTGCTTACAATGCCACCAATCTTTGTGTCATCGGCAAACTTAGATATAAGACTTTCTATGCCTTCATCTCAGTCGTTAATAAATATTGTGAATAATTGAGGCCCGAAGACAGATCCCTGCGGGACTCCACTAGTCACATCCATCCGACAATGTACCTCTGTTAGCTGTTGCTTCCTATCATTTATTGAAAGGGTGGTAGTTCTACTGAGTGCTGAGGCTGAAACAGGATTGAGTTCAACTCCCGGGACAAGTTGATTCAGATTACATCATGTTAATGTGGTTAACATTGCATCATAAAATTCTGTGGGTCCCTGTCAACGGCCTGAACCCCCCCTCCCCCCACCACGAATTTAGACTCCTGTCCGCTGGTAACCGAGTTAAAATCCTCACTATTATCTTTCTATTGCCCTCACTGTACCCACTATATAAAAGCCAGAACAAAACGATTGGCAACTCTTTCAATGACTTAGTGGGTCAGTAGGACCTGAGCCACAGAGAGTGGGAAGATCCGAAGTTTGTTCCCCAGTCTGTGCTGAGTTTTACCCGCCATGGTTGGATGAGCTTACCAACACTTACTCTCTGGCCGCACACGTGAAGAATGGCCATTTGGGGAAGATACTGGATGTCAGCAGGGACCCAGGGACCCAGCATGAGTCAGTGGAGGCAATTTTAACTGGGCAATGGTGTAAAATGGGATGATATCGAATTGGCCGGCCGTTATATGCCATGCCCGATTTTTCCTTCCGTTAACTTCATATGTAATGGGCAGGGCGTTTAACGGGCGGGTGTATAATGGGCGGGTTTACATCAGTCTGGTTGTATAATGGACAGAGTGTATAACGGGCAGGTGCATAATGGGCGGGTTTATATCAGTCTGGTTGTATAATGGACAGAGTGTATAACGGGCGGGTGTATAATGGATGGGTTTACATCAGTCTGGTTGTATAATGGACAGAGTGTATAACAGGCGGGTGTATAATGGGTGGGTTTACATCAGTCTGGTTGTATAATGGACAGAGTGTATAACAGGCGGGTGTATAATGGGCGGGTTTATATCAGTCTGGTTGTATAATGGACGGAGTGTATAACAGGCGGGTGGATATTGGGCGGGTTTATATCAGTCTGGTTGTATAATGGACAGAGTGTATAACAGGCGGGTGTATAATGGGCGGGTTTATATCAGTCTGGTTGTATAACGGATGGAGTGTATAATGGGCAGGTGCATAATGGGCGGGTTTATATCAGTCTGGTTGTATATTGGATGGAGTGTATAACGGGCAGGTGCATAATGGGCGTGGTGTATAACGGGCGGGTTTATAATGGGCAGGGCGTATAACAGATGGGGCGTATAATGGTCGGGGCAAATAACGGGCGGCTAATTCGATATCATCCCACTTTACACCATCGCCCAGAGTTAAAATTACACCCCATTGGGGAAGGGATAGGGAAAGCAAAATGGCTGAAAACCTCATGCCATGGATTAATATGGCAGGTCAATTATCAACCTACATCTTGGATAGCCTGGTAGCAAATTGTAATAAAATTTGACTGAATGGGTTGACTAAATTTTTTATGCAGTTCAGCTGCTTTCTGCAGAAACTCAATGAGAAAGCAGAGCTGTGACCACCCCAAGCTTCCTCTAAAGCTCGTGTTTATCAGCTCGAGGTCGGTTCTAAAAGAGGAAACCTCCGTCGAATATTTTCCAACATACATTCAGCACTAGTTATTAACCACAGAACGTTCTGAAATCTCAAAAATAAAATTCTAAACAGTCAAGGGGCTCTTTGAGACATCTGAAAAGGGCAGTTTGAGAAATTTCACCCCAGGGTCAACAAATCCAACTCCTTCGTGTCACCAGAGCTTGTGGGTAGACTCCATCGGTTGAGGAAAAAACACACAAAAGGAAAACATAATTTACAGTACAATGTTTTTAAGAAAAAAAATAAAATTTTGGATCTTTTGAAATCGCTTCCTCTTCCATGTAGAGGCAGTTTTTTTTCATGCAATTTTTTTTTCCCTCTCAAAATTATTTAATTAGCTGTGAAACGCTTTGGATTGTTCTGTGGATAACTCTATATACAGGCAAGTTCCTTCTATTCTCTCCCGCTGTATAGATTTCAAATGGCAACTGCTTCCCATTGACTCATATCAAATCGATTTCCAATAGACTAAAGCTCTTCCTATATCTTCCCATTGTGAAGAGCTCCAATAAATTAAAACTTTTTCCATTGACTACGGGGCTCATATGGCCTGTTGCTTATGAGTTGGGTTTTCTACCACAGAAGTTCGCTGGCCTCTTGCGAATCTCCGGTTTTAATTGTCCCACCACTGGCGGCCGTACCTTCAACTGCCTAGGCCCTAAGCTCTGGAATTCCCTTCCCTAAACCTCTCGCCTCTCTACCTCTCTCTCCTCCTTTAAGACACTCCTTAAAACTTAAATCTTTGACCAAGCTTTTGGTCACCTGTCCTAATAGCTCCTTATATGGCTCGGTGACAAATTTTGTTTGATAATCACTCCTATGAAGCTCTTTGGGACGTTTTACCATGTTAAAGGTGCTATATAAATGCAAGTTGTAGTTGTTGTTGATATAATTTTTCACCACCAAATGGAACCTGTTTGAGTAATCACCTCGAGCAAAGTCCTCACCTCAACTGGTCTTCAGTCTGCACTACCGCTGGATGGGCAGCAGCTTTGCTATAAAGCCGACAATTGTCATGTGTGAAAAGACTGGCCTCTGACTACAGGTGATATTTGCTTTTGGTTCCCGGACAATGAAAGACAGTTGGCCTTTGATGTAAAGTTGGCTGCATGCAACTTTGACTCTGATAATAAATTCCATAGCCCAAACCATTCCTTATTGTACAGCATTTCAACAGGTACGGTAGCACAGTGGTTATGTTATTGGACCAGTCATCCAGAGGCCTGGACTAATAATCCAGAGTCATGAGTTTGAATCCTGCAACGGCAGCTGGGGAATTTAAATTCAATTAATTAAATAAAATCTGGAATTAAAATACTAGTATCAGTAATGGTGGTCATGAAACTACTGGATTGTCATAAAAACCCATCTGGTTCACTAATATCCTTTAGGGAAGGAAACCTGCCGTCCTTACCCGGTCTGGCCGAAATGTGACTCCAGACCCACAGCAATGTGGTTGATTCTGAAATGGCCTAGCAAGCCACTCAGTTGTAAAATCTCACTTAAAAAAAAGTCATAATAAGAATAAAACCGGACGGACCACTAGGCACTTGTCACGACAAAGGCAAATCAAGCCCAGTCGACTCTGCAAAGTCCTCCTCACTAACATCTGGGGACTTGTGTGAAAAGTGGGAGAGGTGTCCCACAGACCAGTCAAGCAACAGCCTGACATAGCCATTCTCACAGAATCATACCTTCCAGCAGACTCTTCCATCACCATCCCTGGGTATGTCCTGTCCCACTGGTAGGACAGACCGACCAGAGGTACAGTGATTTACAGTCAGGAGGGAGTGGCCCTGAGAGTCCTCAACATTGACTCTGGACCCCATGAAATTTCATGGCATCAGGCCAAACATGGGGAAGGAAACCTCCTGCTGATTACCACCTACCGTCCTCCCTCAGCTGATGAATCAGTCCTCCTTCATGTTGAACACCATTTGGAGGAAGCACTGAGGGTAGCAAGGGCACAGAATGCACTCTGGGTGGGGGACTTCAATGTCCATCACAAAGAGTGGCTCGGTAGCACCACTGCTGGCCGAGTCCTGAACGACATAGCTGCCAGACTGGGCCTGTGGCAGGTGGTGAGTGAACCAACACAAGGGAAAAACATACTTGACCTCGTCCTCACCAATCTACCTGTCGCAAATGCATCTGTCCATGACAGTATTGGTAGGAGTGACCACCGCACAGTCCTCGTGGAGACAAGCCCCGTCTTCGCACTGAGGACACCATCCAACGTGTTGTGTGGCTCTACCACCGTGCCAAATGGGATAGATTCAGAACAGATCTAGCAGCTCAAAACCGGGCATCCATGAGGCGCTGTGGGCCATCAGCAGCAGCAGAATTGTATTCCAGCACAATCTGTAACCTCATGGCCCGGCATATTCCTCACTCTACCATTACCAACAAACTAGGGGATCAACCCTGGTTCAATGAGGAGTGTAGAAGAGCATGCCGGGAGCAGCACCAGGTGTACCTAAAAATGAGGTGCCAACCTGGTGAAGCTACAACTCAGGACGACATGCATGCTAAACAGCGGAAGCAACATGCTATAGACAGAGCTAAGCGATTCCACAACCAACGGATCAGATCAAAGCTCTGCAGTCCTGCCACATCCAAACGTGAATGGTGGTGGACAATTAAACAACTAACGGGAGGAGGAGGCTCTGCAAACATCCCCATTCTCAATGATGGCGGAGTCCAGCACGTGAGTGCAAAAGACAAGCTGAAGCGTTTGCAACCATCTTCAGCCAGAAGTGCCGAGTGGATAATCCATCTCAGCCTCCTCCCGATATCCCCACCATCACAGAAGCCAGTCTTCGGCCAATTCGATTCACTCCACGTGATATCAAGAAACGGCTGAGTGCACTGGAGACAGCAAAAACTATGGGCCCCGACAACATCCCAGCTGTAGTGCTGAAGACTTGTGCTCCGGAACTAGCTGCTCCTCTAGCCAAGCTGTTCCAGTACAGCTATAACACTGGCATCTACCCGAAAATGTGGAAAATTGCCCTGGTATGTCCTGTCCACAAAAAGCAGGACAAATCCAATCTGGCCAATTACTGCCCCATCAGTCTACTCTCAATCATCAGCAAAGTGATGGAAGGCGTCGTCGACAGTGCTATCAAGCGGCACTTACTCACCAATAACCTGCTCACCGATGCTCAGTTTGGGTTCCGCCAGGACCACTCGGCTCCAGACCTCATTACAGCCTTGGTCCAAATATGGACAAAAGAGCTGAATTCCAGAGGTGAGGTGAAAGTTACTGCCCTTGACATCAAGGCAGCATTTGACCGAGTGTGGCACCAAGGAGTCCAAGTAAAATTGAAGTCAATGGGAATCAGGGGGAAAACTCTCCAGTGGCTGGAGTCATACCTAGCACAAAGGAAGATGGTAGTGGTTATTGGAGGCCAATCATCTCAGCCCCAGGGCATTGCTGCAGGAGTTCCTCAGGGCAGTGTCCTAGGCCCAACCATCTTCAGCTGCTTCATCAATGACCTTCCCTCCATCATAAGGTCAGAAATGGGGATGTTCGCTGACGATTGCACAATGTTCAGTTCCATTCGCAACCCCTCAAATAATGAAGCAGTCCGAGCCCGCATGCAGCAAGACCTGGACAACATCCAGGCTTGGGCTCATAAGTGGCAAGTAACATTCGTGCCAGACAAGTGCCAGGCAATGACCATCTCCAACAAGAAAGAATCTAACCACCTCCCCTTGACATTCAACGGCATTACCATCGCCGAATCCCCCACCATCAACATCCTGGGGGTCACCATTGACCAGCAACTTAACTGGACCAGCCATATAAATACTGTGGCTACGAGAGCAGGTCAGAGGCTGGGTATTCTGCGGCGAGTGACTCACCTCCTGACTCCCCAAAGCCTTTCCACCTCTACAAGGCACAAGTCAGGAGTGTGATGGAATACTCTCCACTTGCTTGGATGAGAGCAGCTCCAACAACACTCAAGAAGCTCGACACCATCCAGGACAAAGCAGCCCGCTTGATTGGCACCCCATCCACCACCCTAAACATTCACTCCCTTCACCACCGGCGCACAGTGGCTGCAGTGTGTACCATCCACAGGATGCACTGCAGCAACTCGCCAAGGCTTCTTCGACAGCACCTCCCAAACCCACGACCTCTACCACCTAGAAGGACAAGAGCAGCAGGTACATGGGAACAACACCACCTGCACGTTCCCCTCCAAGTCACACACCATCCCGACTTGGAAATATATCGCCGTTCCTTCATCGTCGCTGGGTCAAAATCCTGGAACTCCCTTCCTAACAGCACTGTGGGAGAACCTTCACCACACGGACTGCAGCGGTTCAAGAAGGCGGCTCACCACCACCTTCTCAAGGGCAATTAGGGATGGGCAATAAATGCCGGCCTTGCCAGCGACACCCACATCCCATGAACAAATAAAAAAAAAATCCACTTTTTATTCACTCATCAGCCTAGAAATTTGTTGACGCCTCTCCAGTCTCCAGAAGTAAAAAACAGGCACCTAATTGTTCAATATGGAGAGCACATTCTGCGCTGGAAGTGCGCCACCCATTGTATTGGTAAAGGCTCCAGCATAGGCGACCAGGGCCTGTGCCTGCATATGCCTGTTTGGGGCCAACTGCGTTCAGGATAATCAGGTCTACATGCAGCCTAACCAGCGGTCCTTGGAGAAACTGCTGGAGGCCACCACCAAAATGGTAATTCTTTAAAAAAATACTTAGCTGCATGTGGAGCCGGCAGGAGCAAGATTACTCCTCCCACGTCCACTGCAGTCCCGAAGACCATTGCTGGCCCCCGTTGTCCCCCTACCGATCGCCTCCCCCTCTCCCGATCACCCCCCTCACAATCGCCCACTCCCTCCTTCCCGATTGCCCACTCCCTTCTTCCCGGTTGTCCCCTCCCGATCGCCCCCTCCCGATTGCCCCCACCCTCCTTCCCGATTGCCCAATCTCCCCTTCCTGATCGCCCCTTCCCTCCTTCCCAATCACCCCCTCCCTCCTTCCCGATCGCTGTCCTCCCGATCGCTCCCTTCCGATCATCCCTCTCCCCCCTTCCTGATCACCCCCTCCCTCCTTCCCGCTCGGCCACTTCTGATCACCCCTCCCTCCTCCGATTGGCGTCCACAGCTCGCCGGCAATATGTTGATAAGGTTCGAAGTCCAATTTTGGGTGGGCCTCGGGCCTCCGGCTTCTGGCGGGCACGTGGCCTATTTCAGGCCTGAGAAACAGGCCTAAACAAATTTCTGCCGCTTGATGTATATATAAATGATAATGCAAACACAACACCAAAATCATCAATGTTCTCCAATTCTTCTTTCTTCCACTATCAGCACGCAGATTACGTAACCATTACCAAAATGTCACCTTTGGCCTAGTGGTAGGAATCTCACATTTGAATACCAAAGTTGTGGGTTTAAATCACACTGAGGGACTTAAATACATCATCTAGGCTGATTCTTCAGTGCTGTATTGAAGGAGTGCTGCATTGTCAGAGGTGCATTTTTTGGGTGAAGCATTAAACTGAGATCCTGTCTGCCCTTTTAGCTGGATGTCACTATTAACAGAACAGTAGAGTCTTACCAGGACCAACATTTATCCCTCAACTAACACCACCATGAACTGATCATCTCAGTGCTGTTTGTGGGATCTTGCTGTGTGCAATTTGGCTGCCGCATTTGCCTGCAAAATAACAGTGACTACACTTCGAGAAAACAAAGTAATTCATTAGCTGTGAAGTGCTGTGGGATATCCTGAGGTTGTGAAAGGCAGCATATTAATGCAAGTTCTTTCCAATAACTGGAGATCATTTAGAAATCACAACACTTCTGATTTTTTAAAAATTCGTTCATGGGATGTGGGCGTCGCTGGCCCATCCCTAATTGCCCTTGAGAAGGTGGTGGTGAGCCGCCTTCTTGAACCGCTGCAGTCCGTGTGGTGAAGGTTCTCCCACAGTGCTGTTAGGAAGGGAGTTCCAGGGTTTTGACCCAACGACGATGAAGGAACGCCGATATATTTCCAAGTCGGGATGGTGTGTGACTTGTCCTTCTAGGTGGTAGAGGTCGTGGGTTTGGGAGGTGCTGTCGAAGAAGCCTTGGCGAGTTGCTGCAGTGCATCCTGTGGATGGTACACACTGCAGCCAGGGTGCACCAGTTGTGAAGGGAGTGAATGTTTAGGGTGGTGGATAGGGTGCTAATCAAGCGGGCTGCTTTGTCCTGGATGGTGTCGAGCTTCTTGAGTGTTGTTGGAGCTGCACTCATCCAGGCAAGTGGAGAGTATTCCATCACACTCCTGATTTGTGCCTTATAGATGGTGGAAAGGCTTTGGGGAGTCAGGAGGTGAGTCACTCGCTGCAGAATACCCAGCCTCTGACCTGCTGTCGTAGCCACAGTATTTATATGGCTGGTCCAGTTAAGTTGCTGGTCACTGGTGACCTCCAGGATGTTGATGGTGGGGGATTCGGCAATGGTAATGCCGTTGAATGTGAAGGGGAGGTGGTTAGACTCTCTCTTGTTGGAGATGGTCATTGCCTGGCACTTGTCTGGCGCGAATGTTATTTGCCATTTATCATCCCAAGCCTGGATGTTGTCCAGGTCTTGCTGCATGTGGGCACGGACTGCTTCATTATCTGAGGGGTTGCGAATGGAACTGAACACTGTGCAGTCATCAGCGAACATCCCATTTCTGACCTTATGATGGAGGGAAGGTCATTGATGAAGCAGCTGAAGATGGTTGGGCCTAGGACACTGCCCTGAGGAACTCCTGCAGCAATGCCCTGGGGCTGAGATGATTGGCCTCCAACAACCACTACCATCTTCCTTTTTGCTAGGTATGACTCCAGCCACTGGAGAGTTTTCCCCGATTCCCATCGACTTCAATGAAATATCTCTGCTAAGTTTTTTTCATTTTTTTGTTTGCTTAGACTGGCTCCCTAAATTAATGATTAAACAGTCAGCAGCACAGAGGATTACAAACTGGTTAATTTATTTCACAGTGTTTATAGAAAGCCTGGGTCAATTGGACCACTGGTCCAAAGTGAAGTGTTTCCTGGCAAAGTATTCACTCGTTTGCCCCTCTGAACTGTATTTACATTTGACATTCAAAAGGTTGCTGATTCTGGAAGTTACTGTCTATTCAGCCAAATGCCCTTTATGAGGTGAAGTTTATTTGTTTTAAAGGAAAAATGCTTCCTTAATGTTTGATCTCGGTGGTAAAATTAGATGTTCAAGTGACTGATTTGACCAACACGGTCTGGAACATAAGAATTTCTTGGAAGAAGGAAAGGCCATCAGATTCAAAAGCCCATTCTCCCATTTAAATAAAAACCTAAACAAAACCATAGTTGTGAGCACCAGAACTCACAAGCTGTCTTGCTTTAAAGGGACACTGTCTTCAGGAAAAATATTTTGGCATAACCTTTTTTTCAGTTGCAGTGGTGCAAATCATGTTGAACTGCATTCTTGTTTTTTTTTATTGGTTAATGGGATGTGGGCGTCGCTGGCGAGGCCGGCATTTATTGCCCATCCCTAATTGCCCTTGAGAAGGTGGTGGTGAGCCGCCTTCTTGAACCGCTGCAGTCCATGTGGTGACGGTTCTCCCACAGTGCTGATAGGAAGGGAGTTCCAGGATTTTGACCCAGCGACGATGAAGGAACGGTGATATATTTCCAAGTCAGGATGGTGTGTGACTTGGAGGGGAACATGCAGGTGGTGTTGTTCCCATGTGCCTGCTGCCCTTGTCCTTCTAGGTGGTAGAGGTCGTGGGTTTGGGAGGTGCTGTCGAAGAAGCAGTGCATCCTGTGGATGGTACACACTGCAGCCAGGGTGCACCAGTGATGAAGGGAGTGAATGTTTAGGGTGGTGGATGGGGTGCTAATCAAGCGGGCTGCTTTGTCCTGGATGGTGTCGAACTTCTTAAGTGTTGTTGGAGCTGCACTCATCCAGGCAAGTGGAGAGTATTCCATCACACTTCTGACTTGTGCCTTGTAGATGGTGGAAAGGCTTTGGTGAGTCACTCGCCACAGAATACCCAGCCTCTGACCTGCTGTTGTAGCCACAGTATTTATATGGCTGGTCCAGTTAAATTTCTAGTCAATGGTGATGCCCAGAATGTTGATGGTGGGGGATTTGGCAATGGTAATGCCGTTGAATGTCAAGGGGAGGTGGTTAGGCTCTCTCTTGTTGGGGATGGTCATTGCCTGGCATTTGTCTGGCGTGAATGTTACTTGCCACTTATCAGCCCAAGCCTGGATGTTGTCCAGGTCTTGCTGCATGCGGGCCCGGACTGCTTCATTATCTGAGGGCTTGCGAATGGAACTGAACACTGTGCAGTCATCAGCGAACATCCCCATTTCTGACCTTATGATGGAGGGAAGGTCATTGATTGAAGCAGCTGAAGATGGTTGACCCTGAGGAACTCCTGCAGCAATATCCTGAGGCTGAGATGATTGGCCTCCAACAACCACTACCATCTTCCTTTATGTTAGGTATGACTCCAGCCACTGGAGAGTTTTCCCCCTGATTCCCATTGACTTCAATTTTACTAGGGCTCCTTGGTGCCACACTCGGTCAAATGCTGCCTTGATGTCAAGGGCAGTCACTCTCACCTCACCTCTGGAATTCCGCTCTTTTGTCCATGTTTGGACCAAGGCTGTAATGAGGTCTGGAGCCGAGTGGTCCTGGCGGAACCCAAACTGAGCATTGGTGAGCAGGTTATTGGTGAGTAAGTGCCTCTTGATAGCACTGTCGACGACACCTTCCATCACTTTGCTGATGATTGAGAGTAGACTGATGGGGTGGTAATTGGCCAGATTGGATTTGTCCTGCTTTTTGTGGACAGGACATACCTGGGCAATTTTCCACATTGTCGGGTAGATGCCAGTGTTGTACCTGTACTGGAGCATGATACTTAAGGTAACAGGACAAAAGGGTATTCGTTGTGGATTGGGAATGGCAAGTTTAGGACAGAAATCACTCCCTGTGCTCGCTGACCTACATAGGCTCCTGGTCCCCGAACGCCTCAATTTTAAAATTCTCATCCTTGAGCTCAGATCCCTCCATGGCCTCGCCCCTCCCTATCTCTGTAACCTCCTCTTTCCCTACAACGCTCTAAGAACTCTGCCTCCGACAGTTCCTCCAAAACTGGCCCCTTGTATATCCCCCACTTCCTTTGCCCCACCATTGGCAGCCGTGCCTTCAGCTGTCTAGGTCCTAAGCTCCGGAAATTCCTCCCTCTCTGCCTCTCTACCTCCCTCTCCTCCTTTATGACGCTGCTTAAAATCTATCTCTTTGACCAAGCTTTTGATCACCAGCCCTAATGACTCCTTCTTTGGCTTGATCTCAATTTTTGTCCGATTACCCTTCTGTGAACAACAACAACAACAATTTGCATTTATAAAGCGCATTTAACGTAGTAAAACGTCCCAAGGCGCTTCACAGGAGCGCTGTCAAACAAAATTTGACACCGAGCCACGTGAGGAGGTACTAGGACAGGAGATCAAAAACTTGGTCAAAGAGGTAGGTTTTAATCAGCATCTTAAAGGAGGAGAGAGAGGTGGAGAGGCGGAGAGATTTAGGGAGGGAATTCCAGAGCTTAGAGCCTAGGCAGCTGAAAGCACGGCCGCCAATGGCGGAGCGGTGAAAATCAGGGATGCGCAAGAGGCCAGAAATGGAGGAGCGCAGAGATCTCGGAGGATTGTAGGACAGGAGGAGGTTACAGAGATAGGGAGGGGGCGAGGCCATGGAGGGATTTGAAAATCGAGGCGTTGCCGGACCAGGAGCCAATGTAGGTCTGCAAGCACAGGGGCGATGGGTGAACAGGACTTGGTGCGAGTTAGGATAGCAGAGTTTTAGATGAGCTCAATTATATGGAGGGTGGACGATGGGAGGTCGGCCAGGTGAGCATGGAATAGTCAAGCCCCTCCCACCCTCATCTTTTCCCCACTTGATTAAAAGCTGTACGTCTCTAACATCTTCCGGTTCTGATGAAAGATCATTGACCTGAAACGTTAACTCTGTTTCTCTCTCCACAGGTGCCGCCTGACCTGCTGAGTCTTCCCAGATTTTCTGTTTTTATTTCCCCCAACAATGGTTGTTTACAGTAGTTCGGAGATAGAGAGGCTGAAATATGTTCTTTTTTGTTGGGCCACAGTGAGCATTTTTGTTTCCTCATGTCAGGAGTTTGTGCCAAAGTCTCAACATCATTATCATTATGCATAAGTAAAGGGACTTGTAATATAACTAAACTCACTCAACTTAACTGGTTATATTGTATCTTTGACCATCACTCCAGTGCAGGATGTGTAAGAGCAGATACTGGTGTGAATTATCCAAGATATCCAGAATGCTGTGGCCCACATTCTCAACCTAAGACCTGCAACTCCATTATTCTGTTCTTGCCAGCTCTCCGTGCCCCAGAGAATTGACTTTAAGATCCTCAACATCCTCTTCAGTTCCCTGCAGGGCCTCCACCAGATGTATAATCCCTTTGCTCACCCTCTAGTCTTCCAACGGTGGCCTACTTCTCATTCCCTACTCCCTCTGTTCAACCATTGGAGGCCTTTCCTTCTGCCTTACATCCCTGCCTTCTAGAGCTCCTTTCCTTGACTCCCTTGACTTGTCACCTCCCTCGCTGCTTTCAAAAGCCTCTTAGAGATTCTTCTTAATGACTACTTCTGTGCCCTCCTAATCCCTTTCTTTCCATTTTCCTCTGGCTTGATGTCCACCCATTGTCCAACACCCTGCAATGCTCTTTGGGATGTCTCTCTGTACATGAAGGGCGCTATAGAAATGTTAAGTTGTTGTGAACATACGGTTTACACATGCATAGTGTATATAGGGTTGCCAACCCTCCAGGATTGCTCTGGAGTTTCCAGAAATTAAAGACTAATCTCCAGGACACTGCTGCGAACATCCCAGGAGAAAAATCATAGGGGAAATAAAAAATTGTGTTTTTAAAACAATGTCTTTGAACACTTTTGTTTATTAGTTATAAAAATATTGGACATAGGAAAAAGGCTGTTTGACTGAGAGTCAAGAATCATTCAATCGGGGAATGACGAGTCTATTCATTTTCCGACTGGTGCCAGAAGATGATGCACCGAGAGGGTGGACATGTCAGGCGACCAATGGCAGGAGTGCGGGGACGGGGTGGTTGGAGGCAGGATGTGATGTGATGAAACCTCCAGGAATATGTCCAACCAGAGTTGGCGACCCTAATTGTATAGCTGTCCTCTACTTACTGAAACACCAAAGTGAAACCCGAGGAGGAATCAAGGCCCATAATGTAGGACTAACACACGATTGAGAAAGGAGCTTGCCTAAGTGGGTCATTTCATACTCAAATTAGGGCTCCACCTTTTATGTTGATGCCATTTAGATATCTAACATTTTGAGTTGTCAGGTATCATTTGATGGCCTAGAGGACAATTACATTCTTCCAATTCTTTCCATATGACTTTGGGCTGACCAAAAATATGCCAGTAAAATGTGTACACCATAATTCAATGCTCATTGTACAGTCAACCATTATCTTCATATACTGGTCTTTGATTGGAAATTTTTAATTTCTGTTCCCCCAACCAAATCTGTGAGGGTCTCTGTTTCACTGCCTCTATCACAACTTTGCAACAGTCCCTTGTGTTGGAGAAAGTAAGTTAGGGTGATTTTAACCCTGCCCACTCTCACAGTGCTCTGGCCAACATTTATCCCTTAGCCAATATCACTAAAACAGATGATCTGTTCATTATCACGTTGCTATTTGTGGGACCTTACTGTGCACAAATTGGCTGCCGTGTTTCCTGCTTTACAACAGTGACTACACTTCAAAAGTGTAGTCGACATGAGGAATTTTTTTTATATACAGCGAGTTGTTGCAATCTGGAATGCACTACCTGAAAGGGTGGTGGAAGCAGATTCAATAGGAACTTTCAAAAGGGAATTGGATAAATAATTGAAGAGAAAGAAATTACAGGCCTTAGGGGAAAGAGCAGGGGAGTGGGACTAATTGGATAGATCTTTCAAAGAGCCAGCACAGGCGCAATGGGCCGAATGGCCTCCTTCTGTGCTGTATCAGTCTATGATCCTATGATTCTACAAATTGGCTGTGAAGCGCTTTGGGGTGTCCTGAGGTCGTGGAAGGTGCTATATAAATGCAAGTTATGAATGACAGTCCATGAGCTCACTTGATTGGTGCTTCTGTGCATCAAACATGCCGTGTTTGTGTTCTGTTTGTTTACTTTCTAACTTCATTATGAATCTTTACGGGAGTCCTGACCAATCAGAGGCATCTTTGTTTGGTCCTGGGGGACCCCCTGTCTGAAATAGAAAAAAGCCTACATCCAACTCAATGATATTTGCAAAATGGAACATGTGACCTCTGAGGTCTCGGTCCCTGTGGACTCATTCTGAGCACCATCAGCATCAAAACGCAAGACTGTTGTGTTTTCGGGTGTACTCAAAAATAGAAAAAGAAATGCCCCTACTTGGAAAGAGTTTTGAATGTTGAAGAATGTTCTTTCCAAGTTTGAGAAAGGATTGGTTAGCAAATACGAGGAGGCCCAGCAGTTACAGCCAATAAACTTAGACTTCTTCCAACTAAACTTACAATGAACCATGTTGAGAAACTTATTGTTGTCTTGTCAATTAATATATTTTAAAAAATTAAATAGGCTGAGGGAAGATTTAATTGAGGTATATAAAATTATGACAGGACCAGATAGAATGGATAGGGAGGACCTATTTCCCTTAGCAGAGGGGTCAGTGACCAGGGGGTTTAAAGTAATTGGTAGAAGGATTAAATGGGAGCTGAGGAGAAATTTTTTCACCCAGAGGATGGTGGAGGTCTGGAACTCGCTGCCTGAAAGGGTGGTAGAGGCAGAAACCCTCAACTCATTTAAGAAGTACTTGGATGTGCACTTGAAGTGCCGTAACCTATAGGGCTATGGACCAAGTGCTGGAAAGTGGGATTAAACTGGATAGATCTTTTTCGGCCAGCATGGACACGATGGGCTGAATGGCCTCCTTCTGTGTTGTAACCACCTATGATTCTATGGTTCTATATATTTACCCTCTATTCAAAGGTATATGACTCAAAAGACAAAATCTTTGGCACTGAAGCAATACTATTTGCATTGATCAAAGTCATGTCCAACGGGGTCAGGCTGTTCTGATAACTCGACCACCCTGGGAGAAAATTACGAGTCACAACAAACTTTTGCGTGTTGGAAACTGTGGAACTATTTTCTACATTCCTGCAGTTGATGGGGGGGGGGCGAAATTGGGCCCCGTTTCTCGGCTGCGAAATGGGGGGCAAAAAGATCCAATTTTGCGGGGCTGTGTCCAACGCCATACTGGCTTGAATGGTATTCAGGTGTCCCTGGCGGCCTTCCGTAGGCTAACGAGGGCCCTGATGACTGTTTGAGGACCCCTTTCCGAAATTGTCAAAAACTAGTCAGAACTTAAGTTGTGAAAGACCCAACTGGTTTTTCAGGCTCTGCAGTGGCCTAACCAGAGGTTCTTAAAGTGACCGCTGGAGGCCACCGAAGGCAAGGCAAGTAATCCTTTTTTTTTTACTTATCTGAATGTGAAGCCAGGAGGATCAGAAGCAGGAGCAGGAACCCTCCTCCTGGATCCACAGCAGTACTGTGGGCCACTGTTGGCCTGAGCTCAACCCCTCACTTTCACCAACAACCCCCCCCACCGTCCTAGGACCTACTGAGAGACGTTGCTGGGGTCCATCTTGCTCTGTCAAACTGCTTCAGGATTGGTGCCCGCAGCTCACCGTTTTCATGGTAATGAGGTCCGAGGAACAATTTTGGGGGATCACAGAGGTCGACCTCTTCGGGCATGTATTGCGATCGTGCCACCCGTTTCGCAACCGTAGTTGGGCGCTGACCGATTCCTCCACCAATATGTCGCAGTGGCTCAGCGACGTCACCTGGACAATTTACACTGTCTTTCTCATGTCCTCCCATGCTTGAAAACAGAAAAAAAGAATATTTGTAAGACCCAAGAAGTGGTAATGAGAAGCACTCGAAAGGCCTCCTCTTGTACGATACAGTCCATATAGTCATTTGAAGCTATGTACCTCACTCGTATCAGAAGTCAGGACTGATATCAGGAAGCATTTCTTCACAAAAAGAGTGATTAATGCTCAGAATGGTCTTCCAGGGAGATTAGGGGAGGCAAAAGCTCTGGGATGAGTTAAGGTGGTTGGATGTTATGATGGGGGGGGACCATTTCTAGGTAAGGATGGTCAGTGCTGCCACTGAGCCAAGGTGTCAGCCTTGGATCAGTGGTACAGTGAGCAGCACTCTCACTTCTGAGTTTGAAGGTTTTGGGTTCAAATCCCACTCCAGAGACTTGATCACATAATCTAGGCTGACACCTCAGTACAGTACTGAGGGAGTGCTGCACTATCAGAGGTGCTGTCTTTCCGATGAGATGATAAACTAAGGCCCCATCTTCCCTCTTAGGTGGATGTTAAAGATCCCACTGCACTATTTCGAAGAAGAGCAGGGGAGTTCTTCTGGTGTCCCGGGCCAATGTTTATCCCTCAACCAACATCATTAAAACAGATTATCTGGTCATTGTCTCATTCCTGTTTTGGGAGATTGCATTGCACCAATTGGCTGCCGTGTTTCCTACATTACAACAGCGGTCACTTCAAAAGTACTTCATTGGCTGTAAAGCGCTTTGGGACATCCTGAGGTCGTGAGAGGCGCTATCTCAATGCAAGTTCTCTCTTTCCTTCATCTATACTTTGTCATTATATCGTGAGTTTGTGAGGGATCCATTTTGCCTACGTTTAACAAGGAGATCAAGATTACCTGTTAATGGTGAGCTGTTTTAAAAGATGAACTGATGAGGAAAGGCTATTCTCCCCCTCCCTCGATCCCTTCACCTGCCACCCAAAGCTTTAGATACAGTGGTAGACGTGGGGAGGGGCCATGGACAGAACTGTTTTAGCGTAATCGGTTAGCGCGTTCGACTGTTAATTGAAAGATGTTGGTGGTTCAGGCCCACCCAGGGACGGTAACTATTATCTTAGCCTAACATCTGTTGTGGGGAAAATGCTGGAGTCTATAATTAAGGATAGGGTGACTGAACACCTTGAGAATTTTCAGTTAATCAGAGAGAGCCAGCATGGATATGTGAAAGGTAGGTCGTGCCTGACAAGCCTGATTGAATTTTTTTGAAGAGGTGACTAAAGTAGTGGACAGGGGAATGTCAGTGGATGTTATTTATATGGACTTCCAGAAGGCATTTGATAATGTCCCACATAAGAGACTGTTAGCTAAGATAGAAGCCTATGGAATCGAGGGAAAAGTACGGACTTGGTTAGGAAGTTGGCTGAGCGAAAGGCGACAGAGAGTAGGGATAATGGGTAGGTACTCACATTGGCAGGATGTGACTAGTGGAGTCCCGCAGGGATCTGTCTTGGGGCCTCAATTATTCACAATATTTATTAACGACTTAGATGAAGGCATAGAAAGTCTCCTATCTAAGTTTGCCGATGACACAAAGATTGGTGATGTGGAGATGCCGGTGATGGACTGGGGTTGACAATTGTAAACAATTTTACAACACCAAGTTATAGAATTTAAAATAAAATTGCTGGACTATAACTTGGTGTTGTAAAATTGTTTACAAAGATTGGTGGCATTGTAAGCAGTGTAGATGAAAACATAAAATTACAAAGCGATATTGATAGATTAGGTGAATGGGCAAAACTGTGGCAAATGGAATTCAATGTAGACAAATGTGAGGTCATCCACTTTGGATCAAAAAAGGATAGAACAGGGTACTTTCTAAATGGTAAAAAGTTAAAAACAGTGGATGTCCAAAGGGACCTAGGGTTTCAGGTACATAGATCATTGAAGTGTCATGAACAGGTGCAGAAAATAATCAATAAAGCTAATGGAATGCTGGCCTTTATATCTAGAGGACTGGAGTACAAGGACGCAGAAGTTATGCTGCAGCTATACAAAACCCTGGTTAGACTGCACCTGGAGTACTGTGAGCAGTTCTGGGCACCGCACCTTCGGAAGGACATATTGGCTTTGGAGGGAGTGCAGCGTAGGTTTACTAGAATGATACCCGGACTTCAAGGGTTAAGTTATGAGGAGAGATTACACAAATTGGGGTTGTATTCTCTGGAGTTTCGAAGGTTAAGGGGTGATCTGATTGAAGTTTATAAGATATTAAGGGGAACGGATAGAGTGCATAGAGAGAAACTATTTCCGCTGGTTGGGGATTCTAGGAGTAGGGGGCACAGTCTAAAAATTAGAGCCAGACCTTTCAGGAGTGAGATTAGAAAACATTTCTACACACAAAGGGTGGTAGAAGTTTGGAACTCTCTTCCGCAAATGGCAATTGATACTAGCTCAATTGTTAAATTTAAATCTGAGATAGATAGCTTTTTGGCAACCAAAGGTATTATGGGATATGGGGTAAAGGCGGGTAAATGGAGTTAGATCACAGATCAGCCATGATCTTATCAAATGATGGAGCAGGCACGAGGGGCTGAATGGCCTACTCCTGTTCCTATGTTCCTATGTTCCTAAAAACAGAAGTGCTGGCTCCAGGGCAAGCCAAGTGTACACAAAACAATTGAGTAATGTTGTGGTGCATATCATCTAAAATCTTTAATTGGAACTAAGGTGGAAGACTTCCAAGAACGGAATGATCTGAATGGAATCTTTATAGTTTGTGTGGCTAAAACTAGATGTTCTGCCAAGTGCCTCTGAGCCATATTCCATTTGTATATTTTGCTTAATACACTCAAAATGGCAAGATTCCACAGAAATTCAGCTACAATGGAGTGATAACTCTAGCCAGTCTTTGCATGTACGATACTGCACTAAAACATGAGCCTGATGCCCTCCTTTCCCTAGCATAATGTGAAGGAAAATTTCACCTTGCGAGTACAATCCTATTATCTCTCCCTTAAATACAATCTCTGCCTTGGTCAAATAATTCTTCCATTTTAATCCTCTCAAGAATGGATTGCATCACCATCATCATCAAAGACAACAACCGCTTGAGTTTATATAGACCCTTTCATGCGAATAAAACATCCCAAGGGGATTCGCAGGTGGGCATCGGAAATGAAAATGGAAGCCAAGCCAGGAAAGTAGAGATTAGGAGATGTGACAGAAAGCTTGACTGAAGAGATTAGTGTGAAGAAGATTTTTTTTTAAAAGGTGGAAAGAGATAGCGCATAAAACAGACAGTTGGAAGGGACAGCTAACAGCTGGTGTTCTGTAGAGTGGTGAGACTGAGGTTTTCATCCGCAGTTCAGGATTCCTCATCTCAGCTGTGTTGCTGAGGGGAGCCAAAGGGCACTGATGAATCCTCCCCAGCCCTACAGGGAGAGAGCAAGAAACTGGAGAAGGGGTCACCCATGCGATGAGTGTATGCTTCCCAGTGGCCAGTCACATTAGCAACATAGGAACAGGAGGAGGCCATTCATCGAAACATAGAAACATAGAAAATAGGAGCAAGAGTAGGCCATTCGGCCCTTCAGGCCTGCTCCGCCATTCAAAATGATCATGGCTGATCGTCTAACTCAGTACCCTGTTCCCGCTTTTTCCCCATATCCCTTGATCCCTTTAGCATTAAGAAATATACCTCTTTCCTTTTTGAATACATCTAATGACTTGGCCTCCACTGCCTTCTGTGGTAGAGAATTCCACAGGTTCACCACCCTCTGAGTGAAGAAATTTCTCCTCATCTCGGTTCTAAATGGCATGCCCTGTATCCTGATTCAGCCCCTCGAGCCTGTTCCGCCATTCAATTAGGTCTTAACTCCATCTACCCGCCTTGGTTCCGTAACCCTTAATACCTTTGCCTAACAAAAATCTATCAATCTCAGTTTTGAAATTTCAATTGACCCCCAGCCCCAACAGCTTTTTAGGGGAGAGAGTTCCAGATTTCCACTCCCCTCTGTGTGAAGAAGTGCTTCCTGACATCACCCCTGAATGGCCTAGCTCTAATTTTAAGGTTATGCCCCCTTGTTCTGGACTCTCCCACATTGTCAGATGGCTTGCATTCCTTGGATAGGGAATGACGCATGGCAGTTTGTGTTTGTGTGTGTGTGTGTGTTTGCACTTATATTTGCACTTATAATGGGCCAAAACCTAATGAGGAGGAATAAAATAAAATATTGGAAAAGCACAGGAGAAAGGGATGCAGATGGCGACACTCCTTCTATATTGCCCCTCACATAGATGAAGATCTCCAATCACTTTACATGGTGAGGAGGACCCAAGTAGAAGGCAGGGAAGAGATGTAGAAGGTGGGGGAATGACTGAAGGCATGCCTGAAGAGATAGATACCTAAGAGACCTTTGGAAGAAGGGAGAGAGACAGCAAGGCTGCATGGTTTTGGGAAGCAGTTCCAAAGAGCAGTGGCCTAGAAACAGAAAGATCAGACTTGGTAGGAGCATGGAATGAGCAATAGTGTGGAGTTGATGGAGCATGGGGTGTTGGAGAAGACTGTTGGGGTAAGGTGGGTAAAGATTATGAAGGGATTTGAAAACAAGGACAGGGACCTTGAAATAAATATGACCTCACCAATGTGGTCATAGCTCTCGGCAGTGAGACTATTTTATGGCAGGCGGCATCACATCTGAGCCTGATTCTGGACCTGTCCAAAGCTTTACTGCTGGACGAGACTTCTTTCTGCTGTCTTATCCTGGTTTTTGGTGTTGTTGTTTTCATATCTTCACACTCTTCCCTTGGAGAATAGTTGTGAAGCAGTGGAAGGAGTCGCAGGCTGATGAACAGTCTGACAGGCTGCGACGTGAACGTTCCTTCCTTGGCCGTAACCATCTTTATACCAGTTGGTAGAGTGGCTAGTCTTATACAGCGGAAGGGTTTTATGGACTCCCACAGCCCATACGATGAAGGGGAGGCTCACCCACACCCACCGGGCATGAGAATCCTGCTGGATGTCAACCCAGAATCCAGAGCTCCGATCGCTACTCTGGAACCCCACACCTTCTGACACAGGAGTGGGAATAATATCACTGAGCCAAAGGCTCGCTCAGTTTTTGATGTAATCAAAGAAGATTCCTGTCAGATTAATATTTTAATATTCAAATGAGGGGCAAAAGGAATGGAAAGTGCAGATTGCTGTTAAAAACACTGGGAGAGTTTGGAGTGCACTGGGAGAGTTTGGAATACAGTGGGAGAGTTTGGAGTACACTGGGAGAGTTTGGAATACAGTGGGAGAGTTTGGAGTACACTGGGAGGGTTTGGAATACAGTGGGAGAGTTTGGAGTACACTGGGAGGGTTTGGGATACAGTGGGAGAGTTTGGAGTACACTGGGAGGGTTTGGAGTACACCGGGAGGGTTTGGGATACAGTGGGAGAGTTTGGAGTACACTGGGAGAGTTTGGAATACAGTGGGAGAGTTTGGAGTACACTGGGAGAGTTTGGAATACAGTGGGAGAGTTTGGAGTACACTGGGAGGGTTTGGGATACAGTGGGAGAGTTTGGAGTACACTGGATTGTAAAAGTTTCTATGGGTATGTAAAAAGGAAAATTAGTAAAAAAATAGTACCAGAGAAATTAATGGGACTGAAAGTCGATAAATCCCAAGGACCTGATGATCTATATCCCAGGGTTTTGAAAGAGGTGGCTATAGAGATAGTGGATGCATTGGTTGTCATCTTCCAAAATTCTATAGATTCTGGAACGGTTCCTGCAGATTGGAGGGTGGTAAATGTAACCGCACCATTTAAAAAAGGAGGAAGAGAGAAAACAGGAAACTACAGACCAGTTAGCCTGACATCAGTAGTGGGGAAAATGCTAGAATCTATTATAAAGGATGTGATAACAGGAAAATAATAACAGGATTTGACAGAGTCAACATGGATTTATGAAAAGGAAATCATGTTTGACAAACCTATTGGAGTTCTTTGAGGATGTAACTAGTAGAATAGATAAGGGGGAACCAGTGGATGTGGTGTATTTGGATTTTCAGAAGGCTTTTGATAAGGTCCCACACAAGAGGTTGGTGAACAAAGTTAGAGCACATGGAATTGGGGGTAATATACTGGCATGGATTGAGAATTGGTTGACAGACAGAAAACAGAGAGTAGGAATAAACGGGTCTTTTTCAGGTTGGCAGACTGTGACTAGTGGGGTACCGCAGGGATCAGTGCTTGGGCCTCAGCTATTCACAATCTATATCAATGATTTGGATGAGGGGACTAAATGTAATATTTCCAAGTTTGCTGATGATACAAAACTAGGTGGGAATGTGAGTTGTGAGGAGGATGCAAAGAGGCTTCAAGGGGATATAGACAGGCTAAGTGAGTGGGCAAGAACATGGCAGATGGAATATAATGTGGAAAAATGTGAAGTTATCCACTTTGGTAGGAGAAACAGAAATGCATAGTATACTTTAAATGGTGAGAGGTTGGGAAATGTTCAAAGGGACCTGGGTGTCCTTGTACATGAGTCACTGAAAGCTAACATGCAGGTGCAGCAAGCAATTAGGAAGGCAAATGGTGTGTTGGTCTTTATTACAAGAGGATTTGAGTACAGGAGTAAAGATGTCTTATTGCAATTATATACGGCCTTGGTGAGACCGCACCTGGAGTATTGTGTACAATTTTGGTCTCCTTACCTAAGAAAGGATATACTTGCCATAGAGGGAGTACAACGAAGGTTCACCAGACTGATTCCTGGGATGGCGGGATTGTCGTATGAGGAGAGATTGAGTAGACTAGGCCTGTATTCTCTAGAGTTTAGAAGAATGAGAGGTGATCTCATTGAAACATACAAAATTCTTACAGGGCTCGACAGGGTAGATGCAGGGAGGATGTTTCCCCTGGCTGGGAGTCTAGAACCAGGGGTCACAGTCTCAGAATAAGGGGTAGGCCATTTAGGACTGAGATGAGGAGAAATTTCTTCACTCAGAGGGTGGTGAATCTTTGGAATTCTCTACCCCAGAGGGCTGTGGAGGCTCAGTCATTGAGTACATTCAAAACAGAGATCGATAGATTTCTAGATATTGAAGGCATCAAGGGATATGGGGAAAGTGCAGGAAAATGGCGTTGAGGTAGAAGATCAGCCCTGATCTGGTTGAATGGCGGAACAGGCTCGAGGGGCCGGATAGCCTACTCCTGCTCCTATTTCTTATGATCTTATGTTCTTAGAGCAACAGGTACAAATGAGGAGTACAAGAAGGATGAGAATGGATGTAATAGGCTTTGAACAGCTTGTTAAAGTGAAGAGATGTAAAGGTCTAATCACTACACAAAGTCTATCTCAAAAGCTCTTATCTTATATCAGAAGAGGGAACCAAATGGATCTATATTCCAAGGTTAGGCCAATTCTGAAATGAAATTCTGTGCATATGTAGTTCCCTTGTGATTTAAAAAAAAAATTGTTCTCAGGATGTGGGTGTGAGCCAGGCTGGCATTTCTTGCCCATCCTTAGTTGCCCTGAACAAGTTGCGGTGAATCGACTTCCTGAACTGCTGTAATTGTGTTTTTTTTTACAACTGAGTGGCTTGCTACGCCACATCAGAGGGCACTAAAAGTCAACCACATAGTGTGGGACTTGGGTCACACTGTAGGTCAGACTGGGTAGTTTCCCTTCCCTGAAGGATATTTGTAAACAATTTTACAACACCAAGTTATAGTCCAACAAATTTATTTTAAATTCCACAAGCTTTCGGAGGCTTCCTCCTTCCTCAGGTGAATGAGGGGGTGGTGGAGACAGGTTCAATTGTGGCTTTCATAAGGGAATTGGATAAGTACTTGAAGGGAAACAATTTTCATGGCTACGGGGAAAGGGCGGGTGAGTGGGACTAGCTGGATTGCTCTTGCAGAGAGCCAGCATGGGCTTGATGAGCTGAATGGCCTCCTTCTGTGCTGTAACCATTTTATGATTCTAACTCCCTTTGGTGGGATTTGAACTCAAGACCCACTGGAGTAGTACTTCCAGCACCGTTCACCTGAGGAATGAGGAAGCCTCCGAAAGCTTGTGGAATTTAAAATAAATTTGTTGGACTATAACTTGGTGTTGTAAAATTGTTTACAATTGTCAACCCCAGTCCATCACCAGCATCTCCACATCCTGAAGGATATTAACAGCTTTCATGATCAGATTTACTGAATTCAGTTTCATAACTCACAAGCTATAAAAGCGTTATGAAATGAAGTTATGGTGAACCTTTATAAAATACTGGTTTGGCTACAACTGTGTCCAATTCTGGGCACTGCACCTTCAGGAAGGATGTGAAGGCCTTAGAAAGAGTGCAGAAAAGATTTACTAGAAAGGTTCCAGGGGTGAAGGACTTCAGTTACATGGATAGACTGGAGAGGCTGGGGTTGTTCTCCTTAGAGCAGAGAAGGTTGAGAAGGAGATTTGATAAAGGTGTTCAAAATCATGAGGGGGTCTAGACAGAGTAGATGGAGAGAAACTTTTCCCATTGGCGGAAGGGTCAAGAACCAGAGGACACAGATTTAAGGTGATTGGCAAAAGAACCAAAGGCGACATGAGGAAAAACATTTTTATGCAGCGAGTGGTTATGATCTGAAATGCGCTGCCTGAGGGGGTGGTGGAGACAGGTTCAATTGTGGCTTTCATAAGGGAATTGGATAAGTACTTGAAGGGAAACAATTTTCATGGCTACGGGGAAAGGGCGGGTGAGTGGGACTAGTTGGATTGCTCTTGCAGAGAGCCAGCACGGGCTTGATGAGCTGAATGGCCTCCTTCTGTGCTGTAACCATTCTATGATTCTAACTCCCTTTGGTGGGATTTGAACTCAAGACCCACTGGAGTAGTACTTCCAGCACCCTAAGCACCACATGTAGATAGGGTTGCCAAATTTGATTGCCTGCATACTTGCAAGTTTCATCTTATGGCCTCCTGCCAGCAACTGTCCTGCTTCCATGCTCCTGCCATTGTCACCCAACACATCCGTCCTCACAGTGTGCAGCCTTCCCATGCCCATTGAATGATTCTTGACTGTCAGTTAAAACAACCTATTTTCCCATCTTAAATATTTTTATGACTAATAAATGGAAGTGTTCAAAGAAAGTGAAGAAGAAAACAATTTTTCTCATACCCCTCTGATCTTCCTCCCGTGTTTTTGCTTGCAGCAGTGTCCTGGAGATTAATCCCTACGCATTGAGGACACGAGGAATTCTGATGTTGTGCTCATTCAAAGGCCTCGATTTTAAGTGGGGCCAGGATCGGTGCGTGCCGGGGTTGGGGAGGGGGGGGTGGGTTGCTGGGTGAGTGATAAACTCACACAACCAGGCCAGGTGAGATCTGACTCACGCCTAAACCCGACAGGGATCACTGTCTTGGCCGGTGAGCAGGAGTGGGAATTCGGACGGCAGGGGACCCCGCGGGAACAGCCCCCCGACAGTCAGGTAAGTGGGGCGAGGGCGGGGGTGGGAGTGGGGGTTCCACAGGTGAACACAATCGGGGGAGTAGGGGGAATCCCGGGAGAAGTTTCCTTGTGGGGCCCAGGGGAGCACTAAAATTGCAGTCAGCCAGATCCGGGCAGGAAAAGAGTGGGTAAGTCCCCCCACTCCATTTTAACTGCACCCCCCCCAACCCCCATCCCCACTCCTGTTCCACCCCCGCAAGTGTTAAAAGAAAATGAAAAAAAGCACACCTTTTATTTTAATGCCCTCCATAATTTTTCTCCGGGGTTTGCTCACAGCTGTGTCCAGGAGATTAATCTTACATTCCTGGAGACTCCAGGGCAATCCTGGAGGGTTGGCAACCCTATTGGCTCCTGAGGTCAATTCCATGTGTTGATCTCTCTTGTGTAAAAAAAATTCAATCCTACATTTGTATTTCGGTAATTTGAACCAGTGTCCCCTTTCAATCTACCATTTTGGTACAATTGTGGGTTTACTTTTACCACACAGTTCACTATCTCGTATGTCTCCACGAGGTCTCCTCTCTGCTGAAAGGCCCGAGTCGTTCCAGTATTCCTTCATAACTCAGTCTGTACAGCACGGATCAATTTTGCCACCTTTCCGGTTCTGAGCAGCTGGCAGATTTAATATGCTAGCTCCATGGTGACACAGCCTACGCTGCTAGGCTGAACTGACATCATGCGAGACTGGCAGAGAGTATGTCATTGAGTTCAGCACCTGCTCAGTTACATGGTGAGCGGCAGGCCTGTCTGGAGTTTATTTGTGCTGGTGGAAACTTTGTTGTGATTACTACACATTTGTGCCCTCCCGTTAACTATCTCAGTGAGCAGTGGAAATATTCTATCATTATTTACCTTATCATAACTCTTCATAATCTTGAAGACCTCAACCAGGCCACTCCTTAATCTTCTCAACTCTGGTGAAAAAAGCCCAAACTTCTCAAGCCTCTCGCTATATTATTGTGACTCCTCATCCTTGATAACATCTGCGTTGCCATTTCTCCGATGCAGATGTCCCAAGTACCTTTAGCCTTTCCTCTCAGCTCAGCTGACCAATCCGATTTATCAACGTGGAACATAAGAACAGGAGTAGGCCATTCAGCCCCTCGAGCCCGCTCCACCAATCAACTAAATCATGGCTGATATGTACCTCAACTCCATTTACCCGCCTTAGCTCCATATCCCTTGATAACCTTAGCTAACAAAAAACGTATCTATCTCAGTCTTGGAACCTCCAATTGTCCCAGCATCCACAGCCCTTTGGGGGAGATTTTGTCTGATAACGCTCCTGTGTAGCGCCTTGGGATGTTTTACTATGTTAAAGGTGCTTGTTGTTGAGAGAGGTCTAGATTGCTACTCCTTGGTATGAAAAGGTTCTTCCTGATTTCCCTCCTAAATGGCCTCGCTCTAATTTTAAGGTTATGTCCCCTTGTTCTTGATTCCCCCACCAGACAAAATAGTTTCTCTATATCTACTCTGTCGAATCCTTATAACATTTTAAACACCTTGATCAGATCACCCCTCAATCTCCTATACTCGAGGGAATACAAGCCATGTATTTGCAACCTGTCCTCATAATTTAACCCTCTAAGCCCTGGTATCATTCTGGTGAGTCTGCCACTACAACTTTTACATTGTACTCTCACCAAAGTCAGGACGTCCCCTATGATATAGTTGCAGAGGTGTACACTTTGCTTGAGGTGAAGGCAGATAATACTTTGTACTATCACTTTCTGCATCATGTGCTCTGTTCTATGAGTTAGACATACTAAGATTCTATATGCTCTTTTTTCGCCATTGCTGCACGCTACACTGATGATTTTAAGGGTGTTTTCCTCTAAAACCCTCAATTCCTTCTCCTGTGTTATTTTGGATACACTGTCCCGCTTATTTTGTATTCTCACTCTTTGTTTCTCTTCCCCAGTTAGAATTTTTGCATTTCTCTACACTAAACAACATCTCCCACTTTTTGGTCCAATTCCGCAACTTGTCCAGATCCCTATGCAGTCCTTACTATTTACCACTGTGCCAACTTGGTATCATCAGCAAATTTGGAGAGCTTTGTTATTGTCACTTCCTCCAAATTATTAATATAATTTGAAAACAACAATGCCCCAGAACAAATCCCTGTGATATCCCACTATGCACATTTTTCCATGAAGGTGCTGCTTCCTTAACAACTATCCTTTACATCCTCTGACTCAACCAGTTAATGGAGTACCACCCAATCCCAAATAAATCACAGTTACACCCAGTTCCAACTAACCCACTGTAGCAGCCAGTCCCAATATACTGCAGTGCCGTCATTCGGATGAGACGTTAAACCGAGGCCCCGTCTGCCCTCTAAGATGGACGTCAAAGATCCTACGGCACTATTCGAGGAACAGCATGAGGGTTCTCCCTGGTGTCCTGGCCAATATTTATCCTACAACCAACATCCCTAAAACAAATGATTGGGTCATTTATTTAATTGCTGTTTGTGGGAACTTGCTGTGCGCAAATTGGCTGCCGCATTTCCTGCATTACAATAGTGATTACACTTCAAAAGTACTTAATTAGCAGTAAAGTGCTTTGGGATGTTCTGAGGTTGTGAAAGGAGCTATGGAAATGCAAGTTCTTTATTTATTTTCAATGCACCACCCAGTCCCAGCTAACTCAATGCTTTTCATTACTTCTGTTCCTATTCCATTTTCCCTCAGTGTAGTTTACCAACTTTAAAACAAAATGTGCCTTGAACTACAGTGCTACAGGCAACTGTTACTGAGTCCTCAAATTCAATATTTGTACTTGCAGAAGGTTGCTAGGATTGTGTCAATGAACTAGTAAAGAATTACATTACAGGGTAAGTTCAGTGACCCCACACTCTCAGTGTGCAGCCATGTACAAAGCAAGTGCTGGTCTGAGACAGGGCTATGGCATTTTAGAATTTATTCTCCAGTTCACACTCTCTTCCAATGTGGCTCTCTGCTAGAAACACAGGACCACTGAATTTACCTTTAGAATATCATCAGTGCAACAGCCAAACCTTTCATAGATGGAACCAACCGAACCATTTATAGACAAACTGTTCAACAAAGTAAAAATGCAAGGATTGCACACTGAACTCCTGTAGTTACATGTGTTGTATCTCTTGAAGGCACTGATTCATGCTGGGCTATAATTGCTGAACCAGCTACTCAGATGGTGAACATTGGCAGGCTATTCAATCACCGACCTCCAGTGGGGATAACTGGGCTGAAGTCGAGAGTGAGAACCAGACCTGCCTTTCACCTCACGGTCTCAGGAGTGCTGAGGGCTGATTCGAGCACCCTGACCCCTCGATCAGCTGAGATCAGCTGAGACCAAGGATTTGCATCTGGATTGGGTAAGGCTGGCGTTTCAGGAACTGGCAGCACAAGCGCCAACTGACCCCAATAGAAAAGCAGTAAAGAGCAGTAAGAGAATGGCTGTCAGCTTGGGACAAAGGCAGTTGAGAGGGGAAATGAAGAGAGTCAGTAAAAGGTCTGGCAACCACCTCCAATTACAATGACAACAACAACTTGCATTTATATAGCGCCTTTAACATTGTAAAATGTCCCAATGCGCTTGCTGGATTGCTGGATGCTCGTGTTGACAGTAGCTCCAGTATCAATGGAAGATGGTGGTTGAGTTTAATAACACTTGGCTGCTGAAGAGTTGCAGTGATAACTGGAATCAGTCACTGGTAACAGAGCTCAGTTGGTAGTTAACATAGTGCGGTATTACAGTGACCTGGTTAGGCGTCTGCACGAGAGTTGCGAGGAAGGAAATTTCAGTATTCAAAGGGTTAACACTCAGCAGATCTTTTTTTACATTTCTTAGAAGCAGCAATAGGTTCACACCTACAGCATGCAAAAGATACTATTTTTAATCCGTGTTTGTTTTTTGTTTCAAGAGACATCCTCCCTCCCTCGGGTCATGCACCTTGATTGAAAACAACCGACAATTTGAAACATAGCGGTCACAGAATTCTTCGAGCTTCTACAAGTGGCCGAGAATCATTGCCCGCTTGAGAGATAAGACCGGAGTTGCATTTAGATAGAAAGAACCTGCATTTATATAGCACCCTTCACGACCGCGGGACACCCCAAAGTGCTTCACAGCCAAGTGTATTTGAAGTTTATTCACTGTTGTAATGTAGGAAATAACACCTTTCAAGTCCTCAAGATATCTCTAAGTGCTTCATAATGAATGAATTACTTTTGAAGTGTAGTCACTGTAGTTATGTAGGCAAACTGCTACTTGTAGGATTGGCCAAACAATGGATACAATCCTGATATCGGACCCTTTCATTGTGTTCAGTGTTCAGTGAGATCTGTTACACATTGGCCTTTAACTGGCTTTAATTTCATTCTTTCCATGTGCAGGCAATAGGGAACATCATGAATTATTCCTTAACCAGTATTTTGTTGCAGTTCTGAGTGTTGGATTTACAGAGCTTGTCATTAGATGCTGTACAGTGATGCAGAATGACTGTGGATCTCAGATCAGCTGTTATATAGAGTAGTGGCACAAAGGACCTCAACACCAACACACTGTGCCACAGAACGGCTTGTGCCCGCAATCTCCCACAAGGTGAGTAACAGACTGAGGTCAAAGGCTCCACACAGAGACGGAAGGAACCAGAGGGAGTGCCAGCTCCCGTGCACCTCCTGGTGGACATTATAGTAAAGGGAGAAACTATTTGCATTTATATAGCACCTTTCACAACCTCAGGATGTCCCAAAGCGCTTTACAGCCAATGAAGTACTTTTGAAGTGTAGTGACTGTTGTAATGGAGGGAAATGTGGTAGCCAATTTGTGCACAGCAAGATCCCACAAACAGCAATGAGTTAAATGACCAGATAATCTGTTTTTTAGTGATGTTGATTGAGAGATAAATATTGACCAGGACACCGGGGAGACCTCCCCTGCTCTTCTTTGAATAGTGCCATGGAATATTTTACATCCATCTGAGAGGGCAGACGGGGCCTTGGTTTAACATCTCACCCAAATGACAGCACCTCTGACCGTGCAGGACTCCCTCGGTACTGTACTGAAGTGTCGGCCTAGCTTATGTCTTCAAGTCTCTGGAAAGGAGCTTGACTCTGAGGTGAAAGTTCTATCACTGAGCCAAAGCTGACATATCATTTGAGACTTGGAAGGAGGCTAACTAACCCCACCCCCTTACTTGCCTGGTTGGTACTTGTCATGAAAAGGAAAAATGGGGAAAAAAATTATGAAAAAAGAAACCATCTCTTAGTTCGCTTTACTGGACCCCACCAGAATTTTGTTTCCTCATAGCTGACTATATCCTTTGAAAAATTCCTTTATAAAAAAATCTTTTCCCTCCTCCGACTTTCTCCCCTCAACCCTTGAAGGTGCTGACTCTTGCTGGTGCACAGTCCCTATGTGTTAGCAGCCCTCTAGTACCAGCCCAAGTGGCAAATCTTCATGTACGAGCCCAGGCAGTTGGCAGGTTACTTTGACTGTGGGCGGATTGGACTGAGCTGAAACATGTCCTCGCCCAGCGTCCACACACTGACGATTCCCAGTAGTGGTCACCGTCCCGCAATCATCAACCAGCACCTCGGCTGAACTTTTCCCCTCTCCAGTCCTGCAACCTTTAGGCCAATTGTAGCACCCCCCGTTGACTGAGATCATGGAATCTACAGCACAGAAGGAGGCCATTTAGCCCATTGTGCCTGTGCCTATGCTATCTCTTCTTCAACTGGAGCTTTCTGCTCTAATCCCATATCCCTGCACTTTCCCTGCAACCTTTTATATTCTTACTTTTCAAATGCTTATCCAATTCCTTTTTAAATGATGTTACAGTCTCCGTCTCATTAGCCACTTGTGGTAAAGAACTCCACGTTCTAATAACTCTCTGTACGAAAACATTTCTTCGAACTTCCCCGTTCATTCTAATCCTCTGTCTACGCCCTCTTGTCCTACTGCTTTGCCAACCAATGGAAAGAATCTTTCACTATTGGCCCTCTCAAAATCTTTCATAATTTTGAAGATTTCTATTAGTCGCACTCTCACCTCTGAGCCAGAAGGTTGTGGGCTTAAGACCCACTCCAGAGACTTCAGCACAAAATCTAAGCTGATACTCCCAGTGCAGTACTGAGGGAGTGCTGCACTGTCGAAGGGGCCGTCTTTCAGATAAGATGTTAAATCGAGGCCTCGTCTGCCCTCTCATGCCACTATTTCAAAGAAGAGCAGGGGCGTTCTCCCTGTTGTCCCTCAACCAACATCACCAAAAAAAAAACAGATTATCTGGTCATTATCACATTGCTGTTTGTTGGACCTTGCTGTGTGTAAATTGGCTGCCACGTTTCCTACATTACAACAGTGACTACACTTCAATAGTATTTAATTGGCTGTAAAACGCTTTGGGACGTCCTGAGGTTGTGAAAGGTGCTATATAAATGCAAGTGTTTCTCTTTTAATCTTTTCTGTTCCAGTGTATAAAAAGAACAATTTTAGGTGCGTTTATTCTCATGAAGTGGGACTTGAAGCCTTCCTGGTCTTAATCTAATTACGGAATTCAAGAACTTGAACACTCGGGAAACCCCTGATTATGTTGGCACTTTTAACTTGCCTTCCCGCTTTCCATTTTATTATAATTTGAATACAACATATTAAATGTTACAGCATTTTTTTGGGCTGTTTTTGAGGAAATTCCAGAGAGTGTGCAGAGCCCAAATTGTGGTTCTGGAACTGCGTGCTTTCTGATGTTATTACTGCAGGATTATCAGAAACCATTATGCAATAGTGCTAGGGATTCCACACAGTTTATATTACCGCACATGATTATACAGCACAAAAGGAGGCCATTCAGCCCATCGTGCCTGTACTGGCTCTTTGAAAAAGCTATCCAATTAGTCCCACTCCCCCTGCTCTTCCCCCATAGACCTGCGAATTTTTAATTTTCAAGTATATATCCAATTCCCTTTTGAAAGTTACTATTGAATCTGCTTCCACCACCTATTCAGGCAGCGCATTCCAGATCATAACAACTCACTCTGCAAAAAGAATTTCTCCTCATCTTCCCCCTGGTTCTTTTGCTAATTATCTTAAATCTGGTTACCGACCCTCCAGCCACTGGAAACAGTTTCTCCTTATTTACCCTTTCAAAACACTTCATAATTTTGAAAACCTCTATTCAATCTCCCCTTAACCATCTAAGGAGAACAATCCCAGCTTCTCCAGTCTCTCCACATAACTGAGGTCCCTCATCCCTGGTACCATTCAGGTAAAAGTCCTCTGCACCCTCTCTAAGGCCATAACATACTCTTGTTACGTGTACAGCTGACATTCTACTGCTTGGACAGGGGTGAGAAATTCCTAATGGCCGGGGTCGGGGTGGGGGCTGAGAAGTGTGGGGGGGGAATGGGGAATGGGGTATTATATACCTGATCCTGGCTGGTACATAAAGGATCTTCAACTCTTGAGGGGGAGGGGATGAGGTATTCAATCTCTACCCATTTAATGGGGATGGAGAGGTGTGATCAACTGGTTGTTGCTCTAGAATATTTTATACATGCATCTGATTCTTAACAGGCCAGTGGGTTCATGTATAAAATCTAACTCTAACCAGGCTGCGATGGTGATGGTGGGGAGGGCTACTTTTTATTCTTGTGTCAGTTTGGCTCAGTTGGTAGCGCTCTTATCGCTGAGTTAAAGGCTGCGGGTTCAAGTCCCACTCCAGGACTTGAGCACGTATTCTAGGTTGACAATACTGACGGAGTGCTGCATGGGCTTTGGCAGCTACACTAGGAGTCAGAGGGCCATCGGGGACCGTGTGGGGCAATTGAAGGATTCCACTTGGATGGAGTCCCAGGATTTGGCAGAGGTTTTGACTGGCTACTTTTCATCACTCTTCACTACTGGGTTACCAATGATACAACATAGAGTTAATGCTATCATTGAATATATCATCCCTCCCTCAACCAACACCACCAAAACAGATGAAACGGTCATTCATAGCTGTTGGTGGGACATTGTTGCCTGCAAAGTGGCTGCCATGTTTGCCTACAAAACAAAAGTGATTAACTCCAAAAATAATTCATTAGCTTTGGGGAAACTCTGATTACTTGCTGGTCTGGTTGATGGGCAGATATATCTAATCCCTGGTAAGCTCTTGGATGTGCATGTTCTTGACTAATTTTTATCATGCAGGGCGGTATAAAGCTGACCCCTGTCAATCTAATGGCAGTCTCCAATCTCTAACAATTGAGGAAGATCGGGTGTGTCCTTCTAGCAGGAGAGAGGGGGATGACTGATTCCCAGCTGGTCTAGGTTGCTCTGCATATCCAATCCCTGATAGGTTAGTGTTTAGTTGCCTGTATGTCTCATTCCTATCAGCTAAGGGGATTGGAGAGCTGATCAGGGGCAGTGTAAAAGTGCCCTGGTAGCTTCAGCACCAATTCTAGCTTCATCTTGGACCAGGACCAACATCTTTGGCCTTCTGAAGTGGACGCTTAAATAGCCCTGAACACTGATCATCGCTGTTGCCTGATTGAATGATTAATTATATGTGCTAATGGCCTGACAAGAAAGTCAACATCAGCTCTTGAGTAACTTTGCTGACATCTGATCCAGACAGACAGCTTTAGAAGTTGAAAGGACAGCTCTTTCAGCATGACAGATGGCAGCGCGGGTGAGGCGGGGGTTGCCTGAGTTCACCGACCTATGAATACATTTGCCTCGAGTGGAGGTGAACTTACTGGAAAGCAGTGCTCCGACGGGAGAGAAAATGAATTCCGATGTGATCTCAGACTCTACTTTGCAGAGGTACCATGGGGTGAGGCGGGATGGTCAGGTTGCAATCGCCAAGCTTGCCAAACACCAATACTGCGGGGTTCATGTGATCAATTCAACACTCTAGGTCTCCCCAAATTTATGCTTCTCACTTCAGTTATAGATGGTGCAAGCTCACTGCAACCAACAATATGAGACGTGGACTATGGAAAATGGGAGGGATAAATGGATTGGTATCGAGGTGAAGAAGGGACTGAGGTATAGGGTGAGAAGGCAGCTGGGTGTGGTTGTTCTCTGTAAAAGCTGGGCCTCAAAATGGCCTTTGTCTGTTCCCAAAACTTCTTGCACTCTCACATCCCAGTCCTTCCTATGAGCGCTCAAGGTTTGCAATGAGAAACTCCAGAATTTGCTTGTCACTACCCGGCCTCCCCAATGACAGCTTACGGGTTTCTGTAAACAACAACAACTTGATCTATATAGCGTCTTTACCATAGTAAAAATGTCCCAAGGCACTTCACAGGAACATAATCAGACAAAATTTGACACTGAGCCATCTAAGGAGATATTAAGTCAGGTGACCAAAAGCTTGGTCAAAGAGGTAGATTTTAAGGAGCGTTTTAAAGGAAGAGAGAGAGGTGGAGAGGCGGAGAGGTTTAGGGAGGGAATTCCAGAGCTTAAGGCCCGGGCAGCTGAAGGCACGGCCGCCAGTGGTGGAGCGATGAAAATTGAGGATGCGCAAGAGGCCAGAATTGGAGGAGGGCAGAGATCTCGGAGGGTTGTAGGGCTGGAGGATGTTACAGAGATAGGGAGAGGTGAGGCCATGGAGGGATTTGAAAACAGGAACGAGCATTTTAAAGTCGAGGCGTTCCGGACTGGGAGCCAATGTAGGTCAGCGTGCACAGGAGTGATGGGTGAAAGGGATTTGGTGCTTCTATAGTCAAAACACCCATGCCCCTCCCTAATAGAGGGTTCAGGATTTCCTGTGGCTCATGTTCCAGATTCCCAGTGATTGATAATCCAGGTTCTCCACCTATATCACACCCAGTACCTGACTCACCTGCATGTCACTCAGCTAACCCTTCCACTAACCACTGCCTCCACCGCCCGCCCCACCCTTCTCCCCAGATACCATTCACTCCCTGCACCTGAGTATAAATGCACGATAATACGCTGCCTGTTGGGGAAAGAAAGTCCGGTCTTTCGATAGGAAACCAGCACCGATTCACAGTAAACAGAAGACAGACCGAAGCAAAGGACCTGGTTCTGTACGGTGGTCAAAAGGGTCCCTGTTCTGGTCAATGAAGCTGTTATTTCTCGTCTCTTGTTATTTACAGTGAGAACTAATAATTACAGTTCACAACATTATGGGTTCACAACTATAACTTTCCACAAAAAGCTAACCTAACGAGAAGCAAATTGTTAACATCCTATCTGTCACTTATTTTCCACTTGCACACAGGTTCTGGCTCTGTAAAAGAAACGCTGCCCACGAGCTGCCTGTCTGCAGACTGTCTGCGTGTTATGATAAGGGATTATTTTTGTTTTTGTGATGTGAGCCCTATTGTGTGTTTCCAGGAATAGGCATGTGACTGCATGGGTGCTGCTTTCTCAGTAACTCGCGGGGAGGAGGCGGAGGGGGTGGGAGTGGAGGAGGAGGAGGGGGGGAGCGGGCGGTAGGAAGGAAGCGATATGGCAGTTTTCCAGGAAAACTGAGTCACTATGAAAATCGGCACAGGATTTCCATGAAGATGGATTTGACACACAGGGCAAGGAAAATATCGACATAATTCCACCTGTCAATGCGATGGGAAGCTACACACATTACAACTGAGTTACTGCAGCATTTCAAATCACTGCTGCTTTATTTATCAAATCCAACAAATGAATTAACTATTGCAAGAACTGTTGTACCTGGAATCAGGATTTCAATAGTATCTTTATATTAAACACCTCTGTTAGACAGGGGCTCGATTTAAGTCTCATCTAAAGGAATATCAGCTTAGGTTATGTGGCCGGGGTCCTTGAGTGAAGCTGGAACACGTTTGCTTTTAATGCTGAGAGTCTTCCTCACTGAGCCAAGCTGGCACATTTCAACATTTTCCACACACTTCACCTTTCTTCAAGAAATGAAGTGAACCTTTGTCGGCTGCAGTAATCTGTCCGCACTGCATCATAAGGGATGTCGAGGACAAAAAAAAAGGCCATTCAGCCCATCAAAACTCATTCCTCCAGCAACACCCCATTTCAGCATCCAACTGCACCAGGAGCATCTCACATATCCCTGTCTATACTATCCCTTCCGCATGGCAGATTACTCTTTGAGTAAAAACATGTAATATGTTTTAAATTTGCTTTTCACTCATTTAAATTTCTGTCCTTTGTCCTGGATTACTTTGAAGCAATATTCTGGTGTACTTTATTGATATCATTTAATATGCAGTAGAATATGTAATAGTTGAGGCGGGTACAATTTTGTCTTTTAAAAAGCATTTGGACAGTTACATGGGTAAGATGGGTATAGAGGGATATGGGCCAAGTGCAGGCAATTGGGACTAGCTTAGTGGTATAAACTGGGCGACATGGACATGTTGGGCTGAAGGGCCTGTTTCCATGTTGTAAACTTCTATGATTCTATGATTCTATTCTATTTAATATTAATCACCACACTCTGGACAGTCAGTGTTGGCACATTGACACAGGGACACCATATAAACACCACAGAGACACCACAGCCACTCACCACCACACTCCCAGCAGGGGTAAAAGTGGACTGCGATCAAGAATGGGGAACCCTGGTTGACCTTCCCCTTCCCAGCCCAGGGGACGTGGACACCAACTGCAGCGCCCATGCTGCCCCTCAGCCGAGACCAGCTAGGAGACCAGGAATTGAACGCAGGGCCTCCATGGCCTGCACAGCCCAGTCACACTGCCCTACTGACCGAGCTATCGGTAGGAGGTCAACTGCAGAGGAGTCAGATGATGACTTCGATGGGCCAGGCTACAGAAGAAGGCTGATGGGCGTACACCACAAAATGCTTGGTGCACTGGAAAGCCTGCCAGAAAGCCTGCACACAATGTCAAGGAGAATGGAGGAGTCCAGCTCCAACTTGGCACAGGGCTTTGCAAAGAGCTTGGAACTCCTCATCTCCCTTTGTATATCCTCTTCCTCTTAGACTCTGCAGAATTTTAAAACTCAAGCTTGGCATGATCTAACCATTATCGATTTAGCTGCTCTACTCTTCTACTTATAAAATGATGGGCAGGAAAAGACCAGCTGGTCCATCAATCCTGCCCCAAAGTCATGATGGCTGGAGCATCATGACTAGATACTTCCTACCACCCACCCCCTCGCCCCCTCTCCCCCCACCCTGCAGCCATGTAATCTCCTGGCAGAAGCAAAAAACCAAAGTGGAAGCACAGGTAGAAAAGGCCCTTAAAGTCAAATGAGGTTCTGGGTTTTATTTTTGGGGGCATTGAATATATACAGGCAAGGAAGTGGTGTTGAATTTCTACAAGTCATTAGGGCACAGACTTGGAGCATTCTGTTCAGTTCTGGACACCCGATTCCGTGAAAGCAATTATAGCCATGGAAAGGGTAAGAAAGAAAGAATTTGCATTTATATAGCGCCTTTCATGTTTTCATGACAAAAATGCTCCAGAGTCAATGAAGTATTTTTGAAGTCCGATCATTGTTGTAATGTAGGTAGACGTGGCAGTCTACAGTTGGTGGGATCTTGCACAGCAAGATCCCACCAACAGCAATGAGGCAATGACCAGACAATCTGGTTTAGCGATGGCCGATGGATCAATATTGGCCAGGACAGCGGGGAGAACTCCCCTGCTCTTCTTCGAATAGTGACCACGGGATCTTTTACGTCCATCTCAGAGGGCAGATGGGGGCTTCGGTTTGAAGACACCACCTTTGACATGGAAAGAGCACCGTGCAGATTCACTAGGGTAATACGAGGGATGAGAGGTTAAAAGATTGAGGCTTGTTCAGGGGAACAGAGAGGGTTAAAGGTGAATATAGGTTTTCAACATTATAAAAAGTTTTGAAAGGATAAATAGTGAAAGAATGTTTTTACCGATTGTTAAATTGGTGATAAGGGAGCATAGACTCAGGATTATCAAAGATCGAAGTGGGAAGGTGGGAAAATGTATTTTCTCACAGGGGGTTGTTAGAACACAGAATGCTTTATCACAAATGGCTACTGGATCAGGGTCTATAGCATTCAGAGAATCATAGAATCATAGAAATTTATGGTTCAGAAGGCCTTTCGACCCATCGTGTGTGTGCCAGCTAAAATAGAGCCATCCAGCTTAATCCCACTTTCTATCTCTTAGTCTGATGGCCCTGTAGGTTACGGCACTTCAAGTGCACATCCAAGTACTCTTTAAATGTGTTGAGGGTTTCTGCCTCTACCACCCTTTCAGGCAGCGAGTTCCAGACCCCCACCACCCTCTGGGTGAAAAAATGTCTCCTCAACTCCCCTCTAATCCTTCTACCAGTTACTTTAAATCTATGCCCCCTGGTTTTTGGCCTCACTGCTAAGGGAAATAGGTCCTTCCTATCCACTCTATATCTAGGCCCCTCATAATTTTATACACCTCAATTAAATCTCCCCACAGCCTCCTCTGTTCCAAAGAAAACAACCCCAGCCTATCCAATCTTTCCTCGTAGCTAAAATTCTCAAGTTCTGGCAATATCCTCGTAAATCTCCTCTGTATCCTCTCTAGTGCAATCACATCTTTCCTGTAATTATTTAAAAGGGGATTGGATAGTAAGTAGTTTAAAAGGAAGATTATCAAATAGTACAGGGGTAGGGTAGGGAAATGGGATTAGAGTCAGTGAGTTCAGTTCACGATCTAGTGCCAGTACAGCCAAATAGCCTCCTTCTGTGCTGCAGTTTCTCCTATTTTACGGTCTTCTTTTACAGTGTTCTGCACTACAGGACTTGGCTCTTCACCTAGGTTTCCCAATAAAAATGAAACCTGACATTTTACGAGCACGTTCCTTGTCCAGGTCTGTCATTAACAGGATGTTATTTGATTTTTCTTTTACTGGGAGGCCAGTGGTGACAACAAGCAGCCCAGAATATATGTTATTGTCTCATTTCATGCTGGCTGGAAGACTGAGTGGGGTCGAATGATCCCAGAGACACATGGCGGGGGCGAGGGGGGGGTCAGTTTTAAACCCCTCACAATGGGCGGGAGAGGGTCGGTGGGGGGAGGTTGAATTGGTCAAACTCGACCCCAACCCGCCGCGGACACGCCTACTTCCGGTTTTACCGCGGCAGGTTTGGGGGTAACCCACTAACCCGCACTGGAGAGGTGGGTCGGTGATTATAATATTTAAATGAGGCTGCGTTCCTCAGCCATTTGAATTTAACAGCTGTTGGCCGGGTTTCCCAGGGCTCAGGAAACCCGGCAGCTAAAGGGAGGTGAGAACTGTTGGATCCAGCAGGAAAGTGCTTCCAGCACTGCTTGTAGGCCAGGAGGAGCAGGAGTGCTTCCCCACTCCCCCAGAGCCCCAGTAAACCTTCTGCTGCAATCTCTCCCTCCCCTCGATCGGCTGACATCCTTGCGATGTCTTTCCCCCACGATTCCTCCCCCCCACGATCTCTCTCCCCTTCCCACGGTCTCTCCCCCAGCGATCTCGTCCCCCCAGGATCTCTACCCACCCAACGATCTCTCCCGCTGCGCGATCTCTCTCCCCCCTGCCCCCCACACCGATCACTCCCCCGCAGCGATCTCTCCCCCCCGGCCCCCGCGGTGATCTCTCCCCTCCCCCCGCTCCCCGCGGCGATCCCTCACACCCCGCCCGGCCCGATGTCTCTCACCCGCCCTCTCCCCGCCGATCTCTCCCCCGCCTCACGCGATCTCTCCCCCCTGCCCCCTGCCCCCTGGCCCCTGCGGCGATGTCTCCCCCCCCCGCCGGTGATCTCTCCCCCCTGCCCCCTGCCCCCCGGCCCCTGCGGCGATCTCTCCCCCCCCCGCCAGTGATCTCTCTCCCCTGCCCCCCGGCCGCAGCGGCGATCTCTCCCCCCCCCGCCGGTGATCTCTCCCCTCTGCCCCCTGACCCCTGCTCCCCGGCCCCGCGCGATCTCTCCTCCGCCCTGCGCGATCTCCCCCCCCGCCCCCTGTGGCATTCTCCCCCCCCCGCCCCCTGTGGCGATCTCTCCCCCCGCTCCAGCGATCTCTCCACCTCCGCTAGCGATCTCTCCCCTCGCCCCACAAGGTAAATTCTCACCCCGACTCAGTTGCCCTTTTCAATTTTCACATGTATTGACTGAATCAATTTAAAAGCCGTCAGGAGCCATTTTAACCCTCTGTAGTGGTAGGCAATGAGCAATAGCGGATTGGCTGTCCGTTATACAACCTGCTTGATTTTCCTTTTTGGTTAAAAGAAAGGAAGTACTTGCATTTATATAGCGCCTTTCACAACCTTAGGACGTCCCAAAGTTCTTTACAGCCAATTAAGTATTTTTGAAGTTGTAATGTTTTTTTTTTATTCGTTCACGGGATGTGGGCGTCGCTGGCGAGGCCAGCATTTATTGCCCATCCCTAATTGCCCTCGAGAAGGTGGTGGTGAGCCGCCTTCTTGAACCGCTGCAGTCCGTGTGGTGACGGTTCTCCCACAGTGCTGTTAGGAAGGGAGTTCCAGGATTTTGACCCAGCGACAATGAAGGAACGGCGATATATTTCCAAGTCGGGATGGTGTGTGACTTGGAGGGGAACGTGCAGGTGGTGTTGTTCCCATGTGCCTGCTGCTCTTGTCCTTCTAGGTGGCAGAGGTCGCGGGTTTGGGAGGTGCTGTCGAAGAAGCCTTGGCGAGTTGCTGCAGTGCATCCTGTGGATGGTGCACACTGCAGCCACAATGCGCCGGTGGTGAAGGGAGTGAATGTTTAGGGTGGTGGATGAGGTGCCAATCAAGCTGGCTGCTTTGTCCTGGATGGCTGGATGGTGTCGAGCTTCTTGAGTGTTGTTGGAGCTGCACTCATCCAGTCAAGTGGAGAGTATTCCATCACACTCCTGACTTGTGCCTTGTAGATGGTGGAAAGGCTTTGGGGAGTCAGGAGGTGAGTCACTCGCCGCAGAATACCCAGCCTCTGACACGCTCTTGTCGCCACAGTATTTATATGGCTGGTCCAGTTAAGTTTCTGGTCAATGGTGACCCCCAGGATGTTGATGGTGGGGGATTCGGTGATAGTAATGCCATTGAATGTCAAGGGAAGGTGGTTAGATTCTCTCTTGTTGGAGATGGTCATTGCCTGGCACTTATCTGGTGCGAATGTTACTTGCCACTTATGAGCCCAAGCCTGGATGTTGTCCAGGTCTTGCTGCATGCGGGCTCGGACTGCTTCATTATCTGAGGGGTTGCGAATGGAACTGAACACTGTGCAGTCATCAGCGAACATCCCCATTTCTGACCTTATGATGGAGGGAAGGTCATTGATGAAGCAGCTGAAGATGGTTGGGCCTAGGACACTGCCCTGAGGAACTCCTGCAGCAATGCCCTGGGGCTGAGATGGTTGGCCTCCAACAACCACTACCATCTTCCTTTGTGCTAGGTATGACTCCAGCCACTGGAGAGTTTTCCCCCTGATTCCCATTGACTTCAATTTTACTAGGGCTCCTTGGTGCCACACTCGGTCAAATGCTGCCTTGATGTCAAGGGCAGTCACTCTCACCTCACCTCTGGAATTCAGCTCTTTTGTCCATGTTTGGACCAAGGCTGTAATGAGGTCTGGAGCCAAGTGGTCCTGGCGGAACCCAAACTGAGCATCGGTGAGCAGGTTATTGGTGAGTAAGTGCCGCTTGATAGCACTGTCGATGACACCTTCCATCACTTTGCTGATGATTGAGAGTAGACTGATGGGGCGGTAATTGGCCGGATTGGATTTGTCCTGCTTTTTGTGGACAGGACATTCCTGGGCAATTTTCCACATTGTCGGGTAGATGCCAGTGTTGTAGCTGTACTGGAACAGCTTGGCTAGAGGCGCAGCTAGTTCTGGAGCACACGTCTTCAGCATTACAGCTGGGATGTTGTCGGGGCCCATAGCCTTTGCTGTATCCAGTGCACTCCGCCGTTTCTTGATATTACGTGGAGTGAATCGAGTTGGCCGAAGACTGGCATCTGTGATGGTGGGGATATCGGGAGGAGGCCGAGATGGATCATCCACTCAACACTTCTGGCTGAAGATGGTTGCAAACGCTTCAGCCTTGTCTTTTGCACTCACGTGCTGGACTCCGCCATCATTGAGAATGGGGATGTTTGCAGAGCCTCCTCCTCCCGTTAGTTGTTTAATTGTCCACCACCATTCACGACTGGATGTGGCAGGACTGCAGAGCTTTGATCTGATCCAGTTGGTTGTGGAATCGCTTCGCTCTGTCTATAGCATGTTGCTTCCGCTGTTTAGCATGCATGTAGTCCTGAGTTGTAGCTTCACCAGGTTGGAACCTCATTTTTAGGTACGCCTGGTGCTGCTCCTGGCATGCTCTTCTACACTCCTCATTGAACCAGGGTTGATCCCCTGGCTTGTTGGTAATGGTAGAGTGAGGAATATGCCAGGCCATGAGGTTACAGATTGTGCTGGAATACAATTCTGCTGCTGCTGCTGACGGCCCACAGCGCCTCATGGATGCCCAGTTTTGAGCTGCTCGATCCATTCTGAATCTATCCCATTTAGCACGGTGGTAGTGCCACACAACACGTTGGATGGTGTCCTCAGTGCGAAGACGGGACTTCATCTCCACGAGGACTGTGCGGTGGTCACTCCTACCAATACTGTCATGGACAGATGCATTTGCGACAGGTAGATTGGTGAGGACGAGGTCAAGTAAGTTTTTCCCTCGTGTTGGTTCGCTCACCACCTGCCGCAGGCCCAGTCTGACAGCTATGTCCTTCAGGACTCGGCCAGCTCGGTCAGTAGTGGTGCTACCGAGCCACTCTTGGTGATGGACATTGAAGTCCCCCACCCAGAGTACATTCTGTGCCCTTGCTACCCTCAGTGCTTCCTCCAAGTGGTGCTCAACATGGAGGAGGACTGATTCATCAGCTGAGGGAGGACGGTAGGTGGTAATCAGCAGGAGGTTTTTGACCTGATGCCATGAGATTCAGAGTCAATGTTGAGGACTCCCAGGGCCACTCCCTCCTGACTGTATATCACTGTACCGCCACCTCTGGTGGGTCTGTCCTGCCGGTGGGACAGGACATACCCAGGGATGGTGATGGAAGAGTCTGGGACGTTGGCTGAAAGATATGATTCTGTAAGTATGGCTATGTCAGGCGGTTGCTTGACGAGTCTGTGGGACAGCTCTCCCAATTTTGGCACAAGTCCCCAGATGTTAGTAAGGAGGAACTTGCAGGGTCGACTGGGCTTGGTGTTTTGCCGTTGTCGTGTCCGGTGCCTAGTGGTCCGATGCCGGGTGGTCCGTCCGGTTTTATTCTTATTATGACTTTTCGTAGCGAGATTTTACAACTGAGTGGCTTGCTAGGCCATTTCAGAGGGCAATTAAGAATCAACCACATTGCTGTGGGTCTGGAGTCACATATAGGCCAGACCGGGTAAGGACGACAGGTTTCCTTCCCTGAAGGACATTCGTGAACCAGATGGGTTTTTACGACAATCCGGTAGTTTCATGGCCATCATTACTGATACTAGTATTTTAATTCCAGATTTTTATTTAATTAATTGAATTTAATTAATTAATTGAATTTAAATTCGCCAGCTGCCGTGGCGGGATTTGAACTTATGACTCTGGATTTTAGTCCAGGCCTCTGGATTACTAACCCAGTAACATAACCACTATGCTACCGTACCCTCGGGGGAAACACTGCAGCCAATTTGCACACAGCAAGATCCCACAAACAGTAATGTGATAATGACCAGATAACCAACATCACTAAAAAGCAGGTTATTGGATAAATATTGGCCAGGACACCGGGGAGAACTCCCCTGCTCTTCTTCAAAATAGTGCCATGGGATCTTTTACATTCACCTGAGAGGGCAGGCAGGGACTCAGGTTACTGTCTCATCCGAAAGACAGCACCTCCAACAGTGCAGCACTCCCTCCGTACTGCACTGGTGTGTTGGCCTGGTTTATGTACTCAAGTCTGTGGCGTGGGACTTGAACCCATGACCTTCATGATTCAGAGGCGAAAGTGCTAACACACTGAGCCACGGCTGACAATAGAAAGGAAAATCGGGGCGGGATGTATAACGGGCGGCCGATCCGTTACCGGCCGCTTTTCCGGCCACTGCTGAAAGTGAAAATCTACGCCAAGGCTTGAATCCAGAGTAAGGGAGGCCTATCCTGTGTACTGGGTGACACATCACTGCTGTGACCTTGCGGTCAACTATTGCTTCTGAGCAAGAGCCATGCAGCAACACGACTGACAAATGCATCCTGCCTTCCTGGAACAACCGACTAATGGCTGTGCCCATTCTTGTCTGAAGTTTTGCCTGGGTCACGTTTGTCTGTTGATGGAAGCATGATTGCAACAGAGTTCTCTCACTGTTAATGAACTGAATGTTTACGGTTCACTTCTCTTTGTCACAGAAGTTTTGTGAGTATTGCTGCACAGGGGGGGGGGAATTAAAATCAACTCCCCGCTGAAGTGAATTGGCACACTGTTCTTTCACCTCTCGAACCTGGGTTTAAATGTAGGTTGATCTTCTCTCTCTGCTGCATGTACATGACTCTGAACCCTATAGTTTTAATAGAGGACTTTCACTGCTGCTATGCATGCTGGGATAACACTGTTTCCATACTTTTCTCTTGACTTGCCTTCCCATAGGCGCCAGCCTGTTCCAGGTAGAGGGCCTCTTTATTGGGCAAATCAGGGTTCTATGACGTAGTTAGGACCCCGACTTCTATTTTAAGGGACAGGTACGCGTGATGCACTGTCTGCCCATGTGTCTTGGCGTTGAGCAGCCTAACCAGCGGCCCTCTGTTGGCTGCTCAAAAAACTGCCCTGCAACTTATTCCAAGTAATATGTTTGTGTAGCCCGGAGGAAGAGGAGTGTTCCTCTTGGCTCCAAAAAATACCATGGGCCGCTCTCAGTCCAGGCACCCCCCCGCCCCCCCCAGGACCTACCTACAGGCCATGTGCGGAGTCCGAGCTGCCCGATATTGGGTTGTCCTGAAGCTGGCGAGCTGAAGCAAGACACCCATTTGGAGCGTTCAGCTCGCTGGCAGCAGGGAGATTAGGCTCGGGCCTCGGGTCAGCTCGAGCCACCCACCGGCAGGAAGGGACGATCGGTCGGCCAGCTCGCTCCGCCTGTCAGCCGCCCCAAAAGTCAAAATCCACCCCATTGTATGCAAAGCTCTTTTGGCTTTAACCTTGACAGAAAGCCTGGTATTTACACAGCGCCTTATCCTGTCTCTCAGAAACATCTCAAAAGACTTCACACAGAATGCATTATTTTGACGTGATTGTTACTGTAAACACGGCAGCCATGTGTGCGCAATGGGGTTGCACAAAGCAACAGCTGAGTGAGTGACCAGTTAACATATCTTTTGATGGTGTTGGCTGAGGGAGGATTGCTGATCAGGATGGCAGGGGAAGTCCTGATGGGGATTATTGTGCAAAAATAACAAGGGTGATGTCAGGATGCAAAGGGTGGTGGTAATCTGGAACTCTCTCCCCCAGAAAATATGTTGAGGCTGGGGGTCAATTGAAAATTTCAAAACTGAAATTGACAGATTTTTGTTAGGCAAGGGTATTGAGGATTACAGAACCAAAGAGGGTAGATGGAGTTAAGATACAGATCAGCCATGATCTAATTGAATGGCAGATCAGGCTCAACGGCCAACTCCTGCTCCCATAAATCGTGGGTTACAGAATTAGTCCCCCTTTTAAATGAAGCCATTTTGTGTTGTCTATTTTTAACGATTTGTTTCCTTTTATCTTTATGGTGACATTAAAGATATACTCCTGTCTAAATAGCTACTGTTGATTCCCCTCATTTGTAAACGCACTGCAGATTGATCCCTGATCTTTGATAGCAGTGAGGCCCACAAAAGTTGGCCCAGCTGCTCCTACATTCGCGAGAGGGGAAAAAAACCCAGCCAATTGCTGCAAATCCCCATCGCTGTCCAGTAACCTCCTGTTAGGTGCGGATGTCAGGTTGAGAACACTAACAGGCTTGGCTGTGATGATACCAGAGCTGTCAACGTCAGGACGCTGGTAGGAGTGAGATCAGTTTAAAAAGAATGACTCATTTAAACACACAAGAGATGTGCATATTTTTAGCAGTGAGACTCACCAAAATAGCTTACATTATTAACCTAAGCGAGGACTTAACAGATCCCATTGTTAGACTTATACATGGTTGATGCCTAAAGATGCAGCCACCTCAATGGCTGTTGTACGAAATGTATCAAAGCAGGAAAGGCTGCCAGAAGATTGCATCGAGCTGTGCTAATGGTTAAAAATATCATTAAGTTCTTGGTACTCCACTACTGGTTATCATTTCATTAACATGCAATGACAGCATCACAATTATTAACACATAACAACACACAAAAAGAGATAACAAGAAGGCCATTCAACACATTATGCAGAATTCTTAAATGACAACGCATATGTGATGAATAGAAGTTTGGCTCAACTGAAATATAAAGAAAATGTATATATTTTTAATATCACAAGATAATTATGGATGAAGGGAGGCCCATCTTACTTCACCCCTACCGAATGACCCTAAAAATCCCACTATTGTTGCATCTAATTGTTTCTTAAATGATGTTAGGGTGCATTCGCCAATTTATCCGGGAGTTCATTTTAAAAAATATATTCTTTCATGGGATGTGGGCACCGCTGGCAAGGCCGGCATTTATTGCCCATCCCTAATTGCCCTTGAGAAGGTGGTGGTGAGCCGCCTTCTTGAACCACTGCAGTCCGTGTGGTGAAGGTTCTCCCACAGTGCTGTTAGGAAGGGAGTTCCAGGATTTTGACCCAGCGACGATGAAGGAATGGCGATATATTTCCAAGTTGGAATGGTGTGTGACTTAGAGGGGAACGTGCAGGTGGTGTTCCTGCTGCCCTTGTCCTTCTAGCTGGTAGAGGTCGTGGGTTTGGGAGGTGCTGTTGAAGAAGCCTTGGTAAGTTGCTGCAGTGCATCCTGTGGATGGAACACACTGCAGCCACTGTGCGCTGGTGGTGAAGGGAATGAATGTTTAGGGTGGTGGATGGGGTGCCAATCAAGTGGGCTGCTTTGTCCTAGATGGTGTCGAGCTTCTTGAGTGTTGTTGGAGCTGCACTCACCCAAGCAATTGGAGAGTATTCCATCACACTCCTGACTTGTGCCTTGTAGATGGTGGAAAGGCTTTGGGGAATCAGGAGGTGAGTCACTCGCCGCAGAATACCCAGCCTGTGACCTGCTGTTGTAGCCACAGTATTTATGTGGCTGGTCCAGTTAAGTTTCTGGTCAATGGTGACCCCCAGGATGTTGATGGTGGGGGATTCAGCAATGGTAATGCCGTTGACTGTCAAGGGGAGGTAATTAAACTCTCTCTTGTTGGAGATGGTCATTGCCTGGCACTTGTCTGGCGCGAATGTTACTTGCCATTTATCAACCCAACTCTGGATGTTGTCCAGGTCTTGCTGCATGTGGGCACGGACTGCATCATTATCTGAGAGGTTGCGATTTGAACTGAACACTGTGCAATCATCAGCGAACATCCCCATTTCTGACCTTATGATGGAGGGAAGGTCATTGATGAAGAAGCTGAAGATGGTTGGGCCTAGGAAACTGCCCTGAGGAACTCCTGCAGCAATGCCCTGGGGCTGAGATGATTGGCCTCCAACAACCACTACCATCTTCCTTTATGCTAGGTATGACTCCAGCCACTGGAGAGTTTTCCCCCTGATTCCCATTGACTTCAATTTTACTAGGGCTCCTTGGTGCCACACTTGGTCAAATGCTGCCTTGATGTCAAGGGCAGTCACTCTCACCTCACCTCTGGAATTCCGCTCTTTTGTCCATGTTTGGACCAAGGCTGTAATGAGGTCAGGAGTCGAGTGGTCCTGGCGGAACCCAAACTGAGCATCGGTGAGCAGGTTATTGGTGAGTAAGTGTCACTTGATAGCACTGTCAACGACACCTTCCATTACTTTGCTGATGATTGAGAGTAGACTGATGGGGCGGTAATTGGCCGGATTGGATCTGTCCTGCTTTTTGTGGACAGGACATACCTGGTCAATTTTTCACATTAATGGGTAGTTGCCAGTGTTGTAGCTGTACTGGAACAGTTTGGCTAGAGGCCCGGCTAGTTCTGGAGCACAAGTCTTCAGCACTACAGCCGGGATGTTGTCGTGACCCATAGCCTTGGTTGTATCCAGTGTACGCAGCCTTTTCTTGATATCACGTGGAGTGAATCGAATTAGCTGAAGACTGGCTTCTGTGATGGTGGGGATATCGGGAGGAGGCCGAGATGGATCATCCACTCGGCACTTCTGGCTGAAGATGGTTGCAAACGCTTCAGCCTTGTCTTTTGCACTCACGTGCTGGACTCCACCATCATTGAGGATGGGGATGTTCAGGGAGCCTCCTCCTCCCGTTAGTTGTTTAATTGTCCACCACCATTCACGTTTGGATGTGGCAGGACTGCAGAGCTTTGATCTGATTCATTGGTTGTGGAATCGCTTAGCTCTGTCTATAGCATGTTGCTTCCACTGTTTAGCATGCATGTAATCCTGTGTTGTAGCTTCACCAGGTTGGCACTTCATGTTTAGGTACACCTGGTGCTGCTCCTGACATGCTCTTCTACACTCCTCATTGAACCAGGGTTGATCCTCTGGCTTGTGTTGATCATATTTTGATCATGTGAAGAAGAACTTCCTGATATCAGTCCTAAATGTATCCTCATTCCCTAAAGCTTGTAGCTTAACTAAAAGCCTTTCATGTAGAACTTTGACAAATGCCTTCTGAAAGTCTAGGTACAAGATGTCGTCGGGCTTACCTCCATCCACTTGGGATGTCACTTCATCAGAGAGGTCAAGGAGGTTGGTCAGGCAGGATCTTCCCCTTCTGAATCCGTATTGACTGCTATTTATTGTACAGATGATCATTCTCTACGAAATAAGCCTGGTCAATTTAAATTTGGTTACCGCTAACTTGTTGTATTAAGAGAATTTACACATTACTGTCTGGTATACAAAAAGGTCACTGCAAAGGCACTATTCCTATGCAAATACATCTTGTTTGTAAAGCACGTAGAAACCACTTAACACACAGGGGGGTCATTTTGACTGTGTGACAGTGTAAAATGGGTGATAGCCTGTTTTACATCTATCCTCATTTTTATTGAACATTGAAGTCAATGGAAATAAATATCTGGAGAGATGTAAAACAGGCTGCCGATTCACTATCGCCCATTTCACACTATCGCACAACGTCAAAATGACCCCCACACTATGGGCTTTGCCCTGGAATCAATCAAATTAAGGTCAGGTGCTCAGTGACAGGTGCAACTGGCCAATTGTCTGACCTCATTAGGACGTTCAGGAAACACTCACATTAAACTGATCAACTTTTCTCCACGGTGGAAATCTCCTTTTGTTTTCTATATATTCTAGGTTTTAACTTCAAACTCTCCTGTGCACATGGTAGTCTGCTGCAATAGTGAGAGATATAGATTTGACTTTTTTTATTCATTCTCGAGATATGGGCATTGCCAGCACTTATTGCCCATCCCTAGTTGCCCTTGAGAAGGTGGTGATGGGCCATCTTCTTGAACCACTGCAGTCCATGTGGTGAAGATACTCCCACAGTGCTACAGTTAGGTAGGGAGTTCCAGGATTTTGAGCCAGTGACGATGAAGGAACGGCGATATATGTCCAAGTCGGGATGGTGTGTGATTTGGAGGGTACCTTGGAGGTGACGGTGTTCCCATGTACCTGCTGCCCATGTCCTTCTAGGCGGTGGAGGTGGCGGGTTTGGGAGGTGCGGTCAAAGAAGCCTTGGCGAGTTGCTGCGATGCATCTTGTCGATAGTACACAAAGCAGCCACAGTGCGCTGGTGGTGGAGGAAGTGGATGTTTAAGCTGGTGGATGGGCTGTAAATCAAGTGGACTTCTTTGTTCTGGATGGTGTCGAGCTTCTTGAGTGTCATTGCAGCTGAAAATGTAACAGTCATTATTTATCATTTACATGAAGTGTCCTGGCTATCAATGCTTGCTGTGACCTCTTCCACAACCAATACAGCAAAACTGAAATAAAACTGCTCACCCACTGCACAGTAAGTAACAAGGCAATAGTTTCATGTCTTTGGATCATTTGACAGCTACTCTCAGCGGGGGGGGTCTCGAGGTCTACCAAACCATCTGAACCCTTGATTAGTTTACTGCGGGGCTTCCAGTGCTTTGATACATGGCACGAGTTTCACCCCTGAGGTCGCGGTGACCCATATTCCTGCCTCAGGATTGCAATCCCTACGATCTTGTTTGCGTACGCACGGTGTGAGTAAATCCCAGCACCTTGTCTTTCACCGGAAGCCAAGAGAAAACGCTCTCAAGTCCTACCGCCAGGTATGCTGGGAAGAAAGAAACAACTAAGCAAAAGAAAAGAAAAATAGAGAAAAGGATAAGGTTAACATTTAAGGAACGAATGCATGAATTGCAACAATTATATATTCCTTTCTGGCGTAAAAACACAAAAGGAAAAGCGGCCCAACCATGGCTAACAAAAGAAATTAAGGATAGTATTAGATCCAAAGAGGAGTCATATATAGCTGCCAGAAAAAAAGTAGCAAGCCTGAGGATTGGGAGCAGTTTAGAATTCAGCACAAAAGGACCAAGAGATTGATTAAGAGGGGAAAAATAGAGTATGAGAGTAAACTTGCAAGGAACATAAAAGTGGACCGTAAAAGCTTCTACAAGTATGTAAAAAGAAAAAGATTAGTGAAGACAAATGTAGGTCCCTTACAGTCAGAAACGGGAGAATTTATAATGGGGAACAAGGAAATGGCAGAGCAATTAAACAAATGCTTTGGTTCTGTCTTCACGGAAGAGGACACAAATAACTTCCCAGAAATGCTAGGGAACCAAGGGACTAGTGAGAAGGAGGAATTAAAGGAAATTAGTATTCGTAAAAAAATAGTGCTGGAGAAATTAATGGGACTGAAAGCCGATAAGTCCCCAGGGCCTGATAATCTACATCCCAGAGTACTAAAAGAAGTAGCTATGGAAATAATGGATGCATTAGTTGTCATCTTCCAAAATTCTAAAGATTATGGAACAGTTCCTGCAGATTGGAGGGTGGCAAATGTAACCCCACTATTTAAAAAAGGAGGGAGAGAGATAACAGACAACTACAGATCGGTTAGCCTAACATCAGTAGTAGGGAAAATGCTAGAGTCTATTATAAAGGATAGACCAATTTTCAATCCATGCCAGTATATTACCTCCAATCCCATGTGCATTAATTTTGCGATAACAGGACGCTTAGAAAATATCAATGGGATTAGACAAAGTCAACATGGATTTATGAAAGGGAAATCATTTTTGACAAATCTACTGGAGTTTTTTGAGGATGTAACTGGTAGAATATATAAAGGAGAACCAGTGGATGAGGTTTATTTGAATTTTCAGAAGCCATTTGATAAAGTCCCACATAAGATGTTAGTATGCAAAATTAAAGCACATTGGATTGAAGGTAATATATTGGCATGGATTGAAAATTGGTTAACAGACAGGAAACAGAGAGTAGGAATAAATGGGTCTTTTTCGGGGTGGCAGGCAGTGACTTGTGGGGTACCGCAGGGATCAGTGCTTGGGCCCCAGCTATTCACAATATATATCAATGATTTGGATGAGGGAACCAAATATAATATTTCCAAGTTGCTGACGACACAAAACTAGGTGGGATTGTGAGTTGTGAGGAGGATGCAAAGAGGCTTCAAGGCGATTTAGACAAGTCGCCTGAGTGGGCAAATACATGGCAGATGCAGTATAATGTGGATAAATGTGAAGTTATCCACTTAGGAAGGAAAAACAGAAAGGCAGAGTATTATTTAAATGGTGATAGATTGGGAAATGTTGATGTACAAAGGGACCTGGGTGTCTTTATACACCAGTCACTGCAGGTGCAGCAAGCAGTTAGGAAGGCAAATGGTATGTTGGCCTTCATTGCAAGAGGATTTGAGTACAGGAGCAAGGATGTCTTACTGCAGTTATACAGGGTCTTGGTGAGACCACACCTGGGGTATTTGGTCTCCTTACCTAAGAAAGGATATACTTGTCATAGAGGGAGTGCAGCGAAGGTTCACCAGACTGATTCCTGGGATAGCAGGACTGTCGTATGAGGAGAGATTGGGTCGACTCGGCCTGTATTCACTCGAGTTTAGAAGAATAAGAGGGGATCTCATTGAAACATATAAAATTCTGACGGGGCTAGACAGACTGGATGCAGGATGAATGTTTCCTCTGTCTGGGGGGTCCAGAACGCGGGGTCACAGTCTCAGAATACGGGGTAGGTCATTTAGGACTGAGATGAGGAGAAATTTCTTCACTCAGAGGGTGGTGAACCTGTGGAATTCTCTACCACAGAAGGCTGTGGCGGCCAAGTCACTGAATGTATTTAAGAAGGAGCTAGATAGATTTCTAGACACAAAAGGCATCAAGGGGTGTGGGGAGAGAGCGGGAATATGGTATTGAGATAGAGAATCAGCCATGATTATATTGAATGGCGGAGCAGGCTCGTAGGGCTGAATGGCCTACTCCTGCTCCTATTTTCTATGTTTCTATGAGGGACAGGTTATCCTAATGTCACTGGGCTGTCCTCTGAAGCCCATGTAGCCTTCATCGTCGCTGGGTCAAAATCTTAGAGCTCCCTACCTAACAGCATTGTGGGAGCATCTTCACTGCATGAACTGCAGCGGTTCAACAAGAAAAGAACTTTTCCCAAAGCGCTTTACAGCCAATGAAGTACTTTTGAAGTATAGTCACTGTTGTAATGTAGCAGCCAATTTCTGCACAACAAGCTCCCACAAACAGCAATGTGATAATAACCAGATAATCTGCTTTATTAGTGATGTCGGTTGAGAGCTAAATATTGGCCAGGACACCAGGGAGAACATCTCTTCTTTGAAATAGTGCCATCGGGTCTTTTACATCCACCCAAGAGGACAGACAGGGCATCAGTTTAATATCTCACCTGAAAGACTGCACAGGAGTTTCAGCCTGGATTATAGGCTGAAGTCTCTGGAGTGGGACGATGAAACCACAACCTTGTGACTCAGAGGCAAGAGTGCTGCCACGGAGCCACGGCTGACACCACCAACTTCTCAGGGAAGCTAGAGATGGGCAATAAATGTCGGCCTTGCCAGCGATGTCCACATCCCAAAAACAAATATTAAAAAAAAAACACAGGTTGTTCATGACACTTTTATAACTTATAAGTCTCCTGATTTATCCAGGAGATTCCTATTACCCTGTCATGAAATATATCCACCCATGTAACAGGTCACCTCTGGTACAGAATCCTCCCTTCAATAAAGTTGCTGGCTGAATTAAAGCTATTTCCGTCTTTCAGTTGAGACATTGAACTGAGACATTGAACTGAGGTCGCGTCTGCCCTCTCAGGTGGACGTAAAAGATCCCATGGTGCTATTTTGTAGAACGGCAGAGGAGTTCTCCCCAGTGTCTTGGCCAATATTTATTTTCTCAACTAACATCACTAAAAACAGATGATCTGGTCATTATCACATTGCTGTGTGCAAATTGGCTGCCGTGTTTCCTACATTACAACAGTGACTACACTTCAAAATACTTCATTGGCTGTAAAGGGCTTTGGGATGTCCTGAATGCAAGTTCTTTCTTTTTTTTTCTTTATTATTCTTCATACGATGGCTACAGGTAGGAAATAGCTAAGATTCAGAGAATCGTCCCTGTGTTAAAGGACTTTTGCATTCAAGGAGTGCCATTGACAGTGGGGCAAGCAGTACTCCAGTTGTCTGAAGCACCCTCTGATGTAAGACTGGGGACTTCTGTAGTCCCGATGGCAACGGAGACCCAGATTATCCTGAGTCCAGCAAACTACTGTTGGGTCTACATGCAATTCTGAATGTTCATTGCGTTGTAGCCACCAATGGCAGGTGGGGGGGGGGGGGGCGGAGTGGATCTTGATCTGGAGCGGCAGCTGGAAGACATGTCGTGCCCAGAAGTTGTGGTTTGACCGCCGCTTTACAAGAACCTCCAACCTAAGTAGAAAAAGCACCTTTTGTCAGCACATTTCACCTGCAGCCCAATTGAGAGCCAGCACATTACGTAGGTCTATTGCGAGACCTCCCGCATTCGTTTACATGTCTGGCTGAGCTAAGAATTTAATGTCACTTTCCATCTGCTGTTTGTCATCATTAATTGGTATTCAGCTACCATCCTTGACACGGGAATATCGCAAGTAACTTTACCCCAATGAACAGATGTGACATCACTCCATTTGCACCAGCCCAAGCCCTTTCCCTGGCCACATTAACAACTAGAATTACAGGGCTACTTGTGCTTATTGTAGATGGACAGTGAATCAATAATTGTCAGAACATGCTAAGATATTTCTTTCCTTGTATAATTTTTACTTAATGATAGTCACTTGACACTTTTATAACTTATAAGTCTCCTGATTTATCCAGGAGATTCCTATTACCCTGTCATGAAATATATCCACCCATGTAACAGGTCCCTCTGGTACAGAATCCTCCCTTCAATAAAGTTGCTGGCTGAATTAAAGCTATTTCCGTCTTTCAGTTGAGTCAATGAACCAGGGCCCCTGACTGCCCTCTCGGGTGGACGTAAAAGATCCCACGGCACTATTTTGAAGAAGAGCAGGGGAGTTCTCCCCGGTGTCCTGGCCAATATTGCTCTCTTAAACAACATCACTAAAAAACAGATTATCTGGTCATTATCACATTGCTGTTTATGGGATCTTGCTGTGCGCAAATTGGCTGCCGCGTTTCCTACATTACGACAGTGACTACACTTCAAAAGTACTTAATTGGATGTAAAGCGTTTTGGAATGACCTGAGGTCATGAAAGGCGCTATATAATTGCAAGTCTTTCTTTTTATTCCAAGCCTGAAATAGGGAGGTTTTGTGCCATTTTTGTACGTTTTTTTCAAAATCCCTTCCCTTAGATCACCTCAAAACTTACAACTTCCTAGTCCTCTGCCAACGCTGCCCCTGACTGGCTGCCAGTCGATCTCCGAAAGGCCCACAGGAGTTTCTGTCCCTCCCCAGCCTCCCCTTGCTGACTCTCCCTCACTGGGGCTGGACCCATGGGGCGTGGAGGTTTATTTTGTGACGCCGGTATAAGAATTTGTGCAGTCCTCCTGACAGCGGTGCTCCAGTGGAGTGGTGCAGCAATGCCATTCACATGTAGCATCATGGGTCAAGGTCAGCGCAGATGATCCCGATCACCGACAAGGCTCTCTCCGATCACTTTGCCACCAACTCCATCCCTTTCCTTGGCTATTGTCTCAGGCTGAATCAGACATGGTGTCTTATTTGACCCTGAGCTGAGATTCTAACCCCATATCCTCTCCAATGCAAACATTGCCTACTTACGCCTCTGTGAAAGTGCCTGCCTCCGCCCCTACCTCAGCCGATCAAACATGTATTTGTCACCTCTGGACTCGATTACTCCAATGCTCTCCTGGCTGGCCTTCCAATCTTCACTTTTCATAAGCTTTAGACGTTCCAAAATAAAGATTCCACACAGGAAGAAAAGAAAACTGTTACAATTAATCCTAATTCTTGGTCTGCCAATTCAGAAATGAGGGAAACCTGCTGTGAATTTGGTTACCCCACACTTTAAGGATGCATTATTGGGGAATGATGTTTGATCCTGCTCTATCTGCAGCAGCAAAGCAAGCTTCACTCACATAGGTGTTGATTTGAGTGAACCTTGGTCTGCTGTTGCAGAAAGAGCAGGGTCATTGGGTTGTGTTTAGTTGTTGCTTTTCACCCCTCCCTCCAAAATATCATAATTTTCTATTGTTGATTTTTTTAAAATGGTGTCCTTATGATAATGATGCTTAACCTATATTTTAAAAAATGGAAACCAAGTAACTTAAAATGTGTTGCACAATCCCACAACCCTCCAAGATCTCTGCGCTCCTCCGATTCTGGCCCCTTGCGCATCCCTGATTTTCATTGCTCCATAATTGGCAGCCATGCCTTCAACTGCCTAGGCCCTAAGCTCTGGAATTCCCTCCCTAAACCTCTCTCCCTCGCCACCTCTCTCTCTCCTCTTCTAAGAAGCTCCTTGAAACCTACCTCTTTGACCAAGCTTTTGACCACCTGTCCTAATATCTCCCTATGTGGCTCGGCGCAAATTTTGTTCGATAATCGCTCCTGTGAAGCGCCTTTTTTACGGTACTGCATGGCATGACAGTTAGATGACTCAATTAATGTAGCTCTAGAGGGTTCATCGATTCACGTGCACATCACATCAGTTGAAAATACTCTCTAAAGATATTTTAGCAGTCCCCACAGTTTCTGACAGAGCCAACATGTTATTGCACGGGCAAATTTTATTTAAATTTTCAAATGGTTTCCAAGCCTTTGGCAGAAACAAGAAAAAACAAACTGCGTATGCTTTTCCAGGAACAGGGCTGGTCAGGTCAGGACAGCAACCAATTGCCCTGGCAGGACCAATGAGTCTCATCATTGTGAAATAAGATTTAATTTGAAGATGGTCAGGAAGCTGACATAACAAACTTCATCGCGGCATATCCTAAGAAGAAAAGTTCAGGAATTGTGTCGATGATGTTGCTGAGGACTCAAGACCTCCCATGGAAAATCCTCTGATTCCAACCCCCCACCCCCCTCCATGATAGCAGTTCAATGACTAAAGTCACCGTGGCAGGCTTTTACTGAGCATGCGAGGAGTTCAGAGATATGTAAGGGTATTATGTGAAAGAAGATATCAACTCTGGCCCCCAGGTTTGAATCAGCCCAGAATGCTATCATGAGAGACTTCTCTCTCTCTCTCTCTCTCTGCCTATTAGGGTTCTTCGTGAAATGAGTTTGGACAGCCCCAACCCATTTCCTAACGAGTGTGAGCACAAGACACAACCCCCCTTTATTTGGCATGAATTAGCATTCTCATTCAACAACAACAATCTGGAATGCCTTGTGTAGAAATCTGAAATCACACTGATGAATTTAGTGCCAAATTTAGCCAATTAGTGCCACAATGTTGTAGTTCTGTGTTCTGGACCCACACCCAGTAAGAGCAGGATTGGATGTATGCAAATTCATTTCACGTATGACTCTTACAGCTGAATCACTGGGTTCTGCACATGCTCTGTAAAAGTCGGCCACCATTTTATTTTCTTGCAGCGAATTCAAACAAAGAATAGCAACACAGGAGAGCTGAACATTTCGCCAAATGGTCGATCAAAAGTATAGAAAATGTATGAAAAGCATTCATGGTCCTAAAAGAGAAAGTAGTTCATATAAATAAAGAATTGATTGCGTCATTGGGACAGAGATCATTGTGAACTCTTCCCCATTTTTTTTACTAACTTTGGTTTCTGGAATTTCTAACACAATGCATGTCTTGTAAACTTGTTTTTTTTTAAATCTGTGTAGATAAGCATTGCAATCTGAAGCTAAAGGCAATACTGAGTAATCCAACTACAGAATTATTTGGTCAAGTGTCAGAATGAAGCAAGTCTAAGCATATAAAACAAACAAAGTGAGTATTGACATCACAGTGTCAGCCAATGTGTTGGAGGCACAGCGGGGCTTATGGCAGGACTCACAGCCAACAGTCTATTTTACAGCAAAGTGTATTTACTCAGCAAACAGAGTCTATTTAATCAGCGCACTGCAGCAGTCTATTTACTCAGCAAACAGAATCTATTTAAAGAGAGTCTCTACGAACTACAGCCAGCAGAACTCATGACCAAAACTACAGCAAAGTCTCCCAATAAAAGCAGGATTATTTTCTCCAGCAAAATGCAGTGAGTGGAGCATAGTTACATAATACAAATTATATGCGTATAATCAATCCCAGTCATTTACAGCAGTGCAGTCTCCAGGTGTGATTGACGGGGGAATTACCCAATCATCTCCATTTTGGCCAGGAATAGTGGTGTCACTATATGCAACCTAAAACAAATTGCACAGGTCAAATATCACAAGTAAGTTTCTGTTCACTAAACCTCCAGTGAGAAGGCCAAAATAATATGGATGCCTCCTGGTTGAAAACAGTTCCAGTCAGTGTTAGATGACAAAGTGGCTCCTCATTTTAAAGTTGCCTTAATATAGATGCCAGCCTTAGTTCATTGGTTGCACTCTTGCTTCTGAGAAGTTTATGGGTTCAAGCCCCATCTGACAGACGTCAGCACATAAATTTAAGCTGACATTTCAGTGCAGTGCAGAGGGAGTGCTGCATTGTTAGAGGTGCTGCCTTTTGAATGAGACGTTAAACTGAGGCTCAGTCTGCCTGCTCATGTGGACATAAACTATCGCATGGCACTATATGAGAGTAGGGGAGTTGTCCAGCCCAACATCTGTACCTCAATTAACACTACTGAAAAACAGATTAACTGGTCATTTATCTCATTGCTGTTTGGGGGACCTTGCTGTGCACAGATTGGCTGCTGCATTTCCTACTTTACAACAGTGACTACATTCAAGAGTACTTTATTGGCTGTGAAGCACTTTGAAACATCCTGTGCTTGTGTAAAGCACAATATAAATGCAGTTTCGTTCTTTATATTGAGCTTCATTTAATTTGGGAAGGGTTCCCAGCGTCCACACTGCTAAATCTGGCTCAGTTATCCCGGTGGGAGACTTGAAGATGTCTTTTTTCTGGTGGGTCTATGAGTCTTGCACCAGGAATAGGGAACCAGACTTAGATGCTGAGACACCGGTCCCCCAGAACCTGAATTAAAAGAAGCTCTATATAAAAAGCAGCTTCAAAAAAACTCTAGTTAATGTTAGTATAGGTGGCGGGGAACTCCCTGCCATGAGATAAGGAATAATTCACCATAAGGTTTACAAGATGGTGAAGATAAATATAGGATTTAGGTAAACATTTAGGATTATGAGGATTAAAGTCACTATTGGTGATATTAGCAGGCAAATGTTTAACGTATTAGTGTGACATTCCTCTGTCTGCTATTTTAACAAGTTTATACAGGTTAATGCCTCTGTTAAAATAGCAGACTTAATGTCGGATGAACGTATTCAGTGTTTATCTGCTAGTGTCATCAACAGCAAGTTCTAGTATCACAGCAGTTACAGCACAGGAGGAGGCCATTCGTCCCATCATGCCTGTGCCGGCTCTTTGAAAGAGCTATCCAATTAATCCCATTCCCCTGCTCTTGCCCCAGTCTAGAATTTTGTAGGAAAGACTTGTAATATTGAGCACTTTGGTGTTAATGTGTGTAGATTATATTATGTATAGCTAGATTATTACAGTATAAATGAAAATGGACATTGTACAGATATGAGACATTTTAGTATAAAATAATTACACTATGAAGTATCAGGATCTGTAATGCTAGCTGTTGGCATATGGAACCATCCAAGATTATCTTACTGACTCAACATGTCAAAGTTTTCCATCTGTTGTTAGAGGATTTTCTACTTTTAAAAAGAATAAAACAAGCCATTTTTGTGAGGTGTGAATTTTTTGCTCATCAAACTGAAGAATGTCAGTGCTGCAGAGTTGAACACTTTTCAATTTTCTGAACAACTGCTGTTTCTGTACGAACGCTTGATGTGCTTTTTTAACTGTGTGAAATGGCGCCCCAGTGTCAGCGTTAAACATCCTGCTGTTAGGTATAGCACAGCCACCTAGTGAGTAAAGCCCCTTTTATTCTACCCCGACCTTAACCTGAACCTCAGAAAAGTACCCTCTACAGCAGCATTGTGAACTTCGATCTTCCCACCCTGGCAATCTGTATCTCTTCCTAGGTGAGAATGAAAGAACAGTGCAATCTCGGGTCAGTTTTGCACTGTGGGTTCACCAGGAGATGGTTTCGGACCTCACAATCTATCAAGGAAAGGAGTCTTTCCTCCCGTTAGTCCGGACTTGATTTTGAACCAGGGCCCCAGAGGTGAATGTTCATTGTGCTACTCACTGCACCACCAACCTGCCAGAGTGAGCTTTCTGACTGTCCTTATGGATCTTTACCACAAAATTATTGTTTCTGACTGGACAGAGGAATGTCATATGAATGTTTGTCCATTAATTTCTAGGTTTAAATCTTCAGCTGCTGAAAGGAAATTTCAAACACAGATAATACCGTATAGGAGAGATTTTTTTAAAAATCCGAACGCAGGATCTGAAAATAAAGCTGATTAATGTTTCAGCTATGACGCCGTGGAGGCTCTCTCGCCTCTGAGTCAGAAGGTTGTGGGTTCAAGTCCCACTCCAGGGACCTGAGCATATAATCTAGGCTGACAGTCTAGTGCAGTACTGAGGGAGGGCTGCACTGTCGGAGATGCCGTCTTTCAGATGAGATGTTAAACCGAGGCCCCATCTGCCCTCTCAGACGGATGTAAAAGATCCCATGGCACTATCTTGAAGAAAAGCAGGGGAGTTCTCCACAGTGTCCTGGCCAATATCCTCATGTCATCCTTCATCCTACTCAAGTCTTTCTTTCCTTTATATTTCAGGGGAATCCCAAGTTCTGATGAAGGCTTCCACTTGCAACATTAACCTGTCTTTCTCTTTCAGATGCGGCCTGACTCACTATATATTCTCTCTCTTTTTAATTAGTGAGAATTTTATTTTTGTTTCATTTACAAAATGCCAGGTTAATTTCATTTTATTTCAGTGATTACTGTGCTAAATGTGGACACAGGCTCTTTGCTGCCTGCTCGGCTCCCTCCCGTCATTAGAGCTGGATGCACTGCAGGAAACTCTACTCCACTTGCACTTGCTCACTGTTTTCTAGTGAAGTGCAAGTTGTGGGGCCAGCTGTTGAACTCCAGGTTCGAATTTAACCCAAGAGAACTTACCAGTAATACTGATGAGTTTGCCAAGAACTCCGACAGCTTTAATTCCCACTCTGCAGCTATGAAAAGCACATTCCTGAAAGGCATCCACAAGTCATGAAAACAGCACGCACTGCTGCGTTTAATAAACCTCCACATGGAAACCTCTTGATCTGCAATTTATATTATTTTACTGAATGCTTTTAAATTTTTACCACTTCAGGACACTATCCTGCTCCATTAATTGTGGGTATGTTGGCTGGTGGTTTCATCTGCCAATGCTTTTTAGGATCTTTGTAGTTGTTACATAGAATTTACAGCACAGAAACAGGCTATTCGGTCTATGCCGGTGATTATGCATCACACAAGCCACTCTATTTACCCTATCAGCATACCCTTCTATTCCTTTCTCCCTCGTGTGTTTATCTCGCTTCCCCTTAAATGCATCCATGCTATTCGCCTCAACCACTTCATGAGGTAGTGAGTTCCACATTCTCACCACTCGGTGAGTAAAGAAGTTTCTCCTGAATTCCTTATTGGATTTATTAGTGACTATCTTATATTCACGGCCCCTAGTTTTGGACTCTCAAAATAAAACATATTTTGTTTTAACCTTACAAAGCGAAACATAAAGAAATACTTGCGTTCATATGGAACGTTATGTTAATGAAACATTTTAAAATGCTTCATACAATGAATTACTATATTGTAGCAAATTAAAGTAATTAGGGTTTAAAAGAAACAGGAATTTAGCATTTGCTCGTTAACCATTCGTACTAAAACAGCACCGATTGGAAAATGTTCTCTATGGCAAGCTAGCAGTATTTTTACAATTAATAAGTCAACATTTTGTTCTTTTCAAAGATTTTTTTTCTCTTTCCATTTATAGTGCAGGATTAGTGGCTATGGCAGTATAGTGATTATGGTACTGAAGCTAGCAACTAAATGAGGCGGTGAGTTCAAGTCTCACCATGGTAACTTGTGAACTTGAGTTTAATAAATCCCCCCCCCAAAAATTACCATGTTAGATTGTCATCAAGACCCAACTGGCTCATTGATAACCTTCAGGGAAGGGAAACTGCCACCCCTTCAAAGCCTGGCCTACTCATGACTCCAGTATCGCAATGAAGATCACCACTGCCTTCTCGGGGTAACTAGGAATGAGTAATAAATGCAGCCTTGCCCACATCCTGAGAACAAATACTAAAAAAAGTACAGTACTGGTTCTTGTAATAATTTGGGCAGAGATCGCATCATGTGGAATGTAAGTGGATCAACAGATAGCGTACTCATGGTTAACGTATTTCTGGACTGGTTTCGTTCGCCTGAGTAGGTCAGAGAAGAATTTTCCAGAGGTTTTTTTTTTAATTGGCCCTGGGTTTTTTTCCTCTCCCAGGAGATTAGATGGTTGTGAGGGAGGGGATAAGAAGCGTTTGGTCACGCTGCTCCAGCCATCATGAGTGTGGTGCAGGCTTGATGGACCAGCTGGTCTTTTCCTGCACAATATTTTCATATAGCCTTTCCACACGGTGACACCGCAATCACTATGTAGCTGTTCAAAAAACTGAGGAGATTACTTTGCTGGCCCATTTCTTAATGTCTATGTGGAAATACCGCTGCTCTTCTGTACAGCACAGCCTGACTGAAAGTTCAACCCACATATGGCCAGAACAAAATGACAGTGAGGGCCAAGGGCGCTTGGGTTCTCGGACAACGATCACGATGTTCTCTGCATCTGGCAGAAGCACTGAAATATCAATGGAGTGTAAGAGAGGCCCCTGAGGCAACTCAAACTTTTGCTTTCCCTCCCACAGCATAAAGATGCGACTGACCTCCCACTTCACCTTTCCACAATGGGTGAGACTTGGACCTCTCTGTGTGAAGGACATGACAGATGTGAGTCCAGTGTCTATCACTCCATGGCACAGCAGTTTGAAGCTCCATGTTACCATGGCAACGGTTTTAATTATTTATTGTGCATTTAAGAGAGAGACATCTGACTCCTGTGTGGAGTTTTGTTCCACTTTGAGCCAATACTGACCAAACTGAGAGTGATAGCTCAATGCAATTATGTGATGGTGCTGATAACAAATGTCTACAAGTTACTTCAAATAATCAAATAAAGGGCATCGGCAAACTTAGATATGAGACTTTCTATGCCTTCATCTAAGTCGTTAATAAATATTGTAAATAATTGAGGCCCCAAGACAGATCATTGCGGGACTCCACTAGTCACATCCTGCCAATGTGAGTACCTAACCATTATCCCTACTCTCTGTCGCCTTTCGCTCAGCCAACTTCCTAACCAAGTCCGTACTTTTCCCTCGATTCCATGGGCTTTCTAAATGGTAAAAAATTAAAAACAGTGGCTGTCCAAAGGGACTTAGGGGTACAGGTACATAGATCATTGAAGTGTCATGAACAGGTGCAGAAAATAATCAATAAGGCTAATGGAATGCTGGCCTTTATATCTAGAGGACTAGAGTACAAGGGGGCAGAAGTTATGGTGCAGCTATACAAAACCCTGGTTAGACTGCACCTCGGGTGCTGTGAGCAGTTCTAGGCACCGCACCTTCGGAAGGACATATTGGCCTTGGAGGGAGTGCAGCGTAGGTTTACTAGAATGATACCCGGACTTCAAGGGTTAAGTTACAAGGCGAGATTACATAAATTGGGGTTGTATTCTCTAGAGTTTTGAAGGTTAAGGGGTGATCTGATCGAAGTTTATAAGATATTAAGGGGAACAGATGGGGTGGATAGAGAGAAACTATTTCCGCTGGTTGGGGATTCTAGGAGTAGGGGGCACAGTCTAAAAATTAGAGCCAGACCTTTCAGGAGTGAGATTAGAAAACATTTCTACACGTGGTAGAAGTTTGGAACTCTCTTCCGCAAACAGCAATTGATACTAGCTCAATTGCTAAATTTAAATCTGAGATAGATAGCTTTTTGGCAACCAAGGGTATTAAGGGATATGGGCCAAAGGCAGGTATATGGAGTTAGATCACAGGTCAGCCATGATCTTATCAAATGGTGGAGCAGGCACGAGGGGCTGAATGGCCTACTCCTGTTCCTACGTTCCTATTGTAAGTTAATACAACAGCTGCTGTTGAATCACAGTGGCTATGATAATCATGAATATAAACCCCTGATGGCTTGCTGTGTACAGGTGTGGTACTAATTCACAATGACTAGGAATTAGCCAAGGTTTCTCCTTGTTAGCTACTCTCAGCCATAGCGACTGTAAGTATGTCATCCTTGGGCCATGGAACAACATTTGATCAATAACTCAGTAACTACTGCGAGAAAAGATGTCAAGTGAGAATGGTATTGGTATCTGCTATGATGTCGTCCGCAGTTGAGGGACTGATGACACTCAGGGCGCTAAATTGGGCCGTGTAGCTCCGACAGCCAAGATGGCGTCTTGGACGCGCACGCACGTTTCCTGCGTGACGTGCTCCAGATGCCATTTTGGTATAGGAGTTAGCGCATGCGCTAATCCCAAACGCTGGAAGCATGTAAAGTAGGGAGAAAATAGTTGCAATCAGTGTCCAACGCTGATTTAAAGTGATACACACAATTTTGGACCTCAACGCTCAACTCAACGCACAGTCTTATCCCCGACCATCTAAACGTTTCTAACAGTGCCTGAAGGACCCCCCACCGGCGCTATTTAAAGGGCCATGCAGGTGTTGCAGGTTAGTTGCTGGATTATTGGTTCTGGCTGCTGGAGGAGTAGGAAGTGTTTTCTGAAGCTCCCTATTCTTATTCAGAGTTCCTACACTACTTTTGAGAGTGCTTTGGCAGGTATTGCCTTACGGGTCGGAAAACTACAACCCTGGTGGAACAACATTCCTGGCAACCATGGGCGGTCTGCTAGGGCTCCCGCTGGGCATTGAGCATGACTGGAAGCATGCAGAGAGGCCACGCCTAGTGGGTCAAGCTGCAAGGAGACGGAGGACGAGGAGGCGCAGGGCACCAAGCAGGAGGCCCTACCCAATGAGGGCCTTCAGGGATCAATTCTCTTACCTCAACATGACCGAGGAGGATTGCATCCAACAACAGGGGCACTGGCGGAGTGGGAGCAGGAATGCTGTCGTCCTGAGAAAGGACAGCAGGTCCGACTGCCATGGTGCCACTGCCACTCTCCCGGTGATCGGCTGGAGAACGGATTGCTGGAGTGCTGTGATGCCCTGGAAGCCTGGTTCCACAGTGGTCCCCAGAGCAGTCTGAGCTGAAAATTCAGCAGTCAGACCTTGGATGGCAGATGTTTGTGCTGCAATGGATGCTGTGACATCAGTCATTATCAGACACTGCATCATGGTGGGTTTCACAGGTGCGCTGACGGAGATGACCACCCATTCTATGTTGGAAAGGATGGGCTCCAAGCTCTGCGCCAAGTTGGAGCTGGACTCCTTCATGCCCCTTCTCATTATGCGCAGGCTTTCTGGCAGGCTTTCCAGTGCCCCAAGCATTTGTTGGTGTACGCCCATCAGCAGTCTTCTGTAGCCTGGTCCATCGAAGTCCTCAACTGACTCCTCTGCAGCAGAACTAGTGAGCGACCTCGCCCTCCAGCGAGTTGGCTCCTGTGGTATCCATTCCCTCCGCCCCGGCTCCTGGGCACTTGTGCTCAGTGTCTCACCACGTGCAGATCCCTCCTCTAACCTAACCTCTAAAGGACGCGCAGCGTCAGTCTCTGAGCTAGTGGAAGCAAGTGTCAGATCGAGTGACGGTGTGGCATCAGTGTCCTCCTCCCCCATCCCCTCCTCCTTGGGTGCCGCCATGTGTTCTTGGGTATCTTCAATGACAAAGGGAAACAGGTTGAGTTGTGGAGTGGGGAGAGGAGCAAGTAAGAGGTGCGTGCTGGCAGCATGTGCAGCACATGAGTCAGAAAAGATTGTGGGAGGAGGGAGATGTGGAAAAGGAGAAGGATCATTACATATGCAGAGACCCCCTTGACCGGGACCTCCAGCGTGGCACGTTGTAACAGCTGCAGCAACGGCCCGCCCAATGATCCTGAGCACCGTCTACTCTAGGGGGGTGAGGACGTGTAGACTCAGGTACCTCCTGCTGGCGGGTGTTATACACCACCTTCTCCTGCAAGACAGAGGACAGTGTGTCAGTGAGTGTCCTGCAAGGTGTGTGAGTGATGTGCCTGTCGTGGTAGAATAGCTGCCAGTTTGTGTGACTTGAGTGGTGGTTGTGTGGCCTACAAGTGTGGTACTATGTGCGTGTGAGATGCAGCATTGCGTATGGATGGGCAGTATTTGTTGGTGGGTGGGTGACGGGAGGCGTCGAGCATGGAGTATTGGTGCAGTTGGTAGGATGTGCCACTTGACACTTGCATTCACTCACCTTGACCACTCGTGTCAAGTCATTAAATTTCTTGCGGCACTGCACCCGCGTGCATGCTGCAATGCTCCTCATATTCATCTCCTGTGCCACGGCCTGCCAATGTCTACGCAGCTGCAGTCTAGATGGTCTCTGGCCACCCTGCGGGTACAATGCTGCCCTCCTCTGGTCCACCCCCTCCACCACGGCCTCCAGAGCATCATCCGAGAATCTTGGTGCCCACTCTCTTGCTGGTGCAGCTACTCGTGATGCCATTCTCCCTTCTCCTCCTTGGCTGTGTACCTGCCATTAGAAATGTGCCAGCACCTTTAAGTAGTGCAGGCAGCTGATGACGTGCGCTGGCCACGTCCCATTTTCAACGTCCTCATTCTCCGTGCAGCCTCTCAGCAGCGAGGGCTGCGCTTGCTGCACAGAGATTTCAGGGTAAGTAGCAGGCAGCACCAATTTCATATGCTGCCTGCGGAGGGTCCGTTCGGCGTGGGGTGGTAGAGAACGGACCCTTATCCAATTTTACCCCTGATGTGGAGATGCCGGTGATGGACTGGGGATGACAAATGTAAGGAATCTTACAACACCAGGTTATAGTCCAACTGTTGGACTATAACCTGGTGTTGTAAGATTCCTTACAATTTTACCCCCTCACTGTCTTGTACCCTAAGAATAGCCACTTCAACAAGGCACTGGGAAATTGCTGACGTACCACAACAAGAGACAGTGCCTTCATAAAAAGATGGGGAAATAAAAGGGAAATCATGAACACTCTTCACCTTGTAAAGCGTGTTAAGAAACTATGTAAAATGGGCGACAAGACTTTGAAAAAAGGAACTTGAATTTATGTGTTTTCACATCTTCAGGATGTCACAAAGTGTTTTACAATATGTTACTCTTGAAGTGTAGTCACTGTTGTTTTGTGGGCGAATGCAGCAACCAATTTGCAAAGTCCCACAAACAGAAATGGACATAAATGACCAGTTAATTGGTTGGTTGAGGGATAAATGTTGCCCAGAATGTAGGAGAACTCTCCTGTCTTTCTTTGAATAGTGCCAAGGGATTTTTTTTTACATCAGGGGCATGTCTCAGCTTAAAGAACAGCCCAAAAATGTCAGCCTAGATTATGTGCTGAAGCCTTGGGGTGGGGTTTGAATCCACAGCCGAAGAGTACTCCCACTGAGCCAAGCTGACAATTTTGCTTAAAGTTGGAGGTGGGGGTGAAATTAAAGGGGTAAGAGCAGAGGAATGGGGCTAACTGGATTGCTCTTACAAAGAGCCGGCACAGGCTCGATGGCTGAATGGCCTCCTTCTGTGCTGTAACAATTCTATAAGGAATAGGTTATACTGATAGGGTTAGATAAAGATGGGTGGGAGGAGGCTCACGTGGAGCATAAACACCAGCATGGACCAGTTGGTCCGAATGGCCGGTTTCTGTGCTGTGCATTCTACGTTACTCTGTGTAAAAATGCTACCAGCCTGCGTATCCTTTTTATTATTAAAGCGGAACATCAAGAAAATAACTCAAGTAGATCACTAAAGCCTACCTTCCATCTTCAGACAGCATCTATACATTCACCAGGGCTCCAAACGGAAAAATCAACATCTCGATGAGAAGGCAAGACTGGTGTTCCTGGAAGTGGCCACCATGCACTCATTTGTTTATTTAGTAACTCCATTGCATAGCTCGATGAAAGATTCTCTCTCTCCCCCACTCACAATTCAATAACAATTTACATTCACAGAATCTTGTGACGTGAATTGGATATTTGTGTCTTTCGCAAGTGTACTTCATCAATCTCTCCAAAGACTGACTGAGCAAACATTTGGTGAGATGAGGCAAGTTACAAATTAAGCTGCTTTATTTCACAGGAAGATAAACATACAGAATGGCCGTTATGGCTGGACTCTCTCAATTCAATCCATACAATTTATCTTCACATAATACTACAAAATAAAGAAAACACGTTTCCCCACATCATTAGGTTGTCTTATTTGACTTAGACAAGATGGGGGGGGGGGGGGGGGATTTTAAACTTGCACCCAAAATAGGCATGAAATGGCAGAGCAGCAGTAACCCCCCCGCCCCCTCCCGCCGCGAAGCCAGTGTCACGACGCCTGAACCACTTCCAGGTTCAGGCCTCAGTTGAATGTAGCCAGCGAACTGTGGGTATCCTGTTGCAGGTAGCCGTATTCTGGGAGGCAGGCTGGCTCCTAACTTGAGCTAGCCAGTAGATCAGGACTGGGAGTGGGAGATAATTCTGGGAAGGGCGGGGGGTAGTGGTGGGATGAGCACGGACAGGCAACATGTGCAGTATTTTTTGTGGAGCCAGAAGAAGCATCCCTGCTCCTCCTGGACCCACAAAAATAAAAGACAAAGGTTTGGGGCCCTTTCGTGTGTGGCACACACTCCACCCATTTGTATTTTGAAATTGCAATTAGATGCTACAATGGTGTGGGACTGCGATATGCATATTGAAATATCCCCGTACCCCAAACAGGCGGGTTGTGCCCGTTTAAAAGCCCGCATGGAAATTACATCAGGCATGCCTGAAGTGTCCAAGGAGCAACTGAGCTTCCCCTGCCCTGTTTTCCTCTGCTGACCTGAAAAATGGGTGAGCAGCAGCTGAAAAATCACCCCCAATGTCCTCAGGAACTTCTAACCTCTTTGCCTTAGTGACAGCCCTCACAGCTTTCACTTTGATAAACCTGACTGCCCTTGCAGCCTTCCTGTTTCACAAAAGCATTCTCCTCTGTCTCTTTTCATCTCCCATTTGTTTACAGACAGGGATCAAAGGACTTTCCAACACAATTGGTGAGAGTAGCATATTAACCAACTGTCATCTAGGTGCTTTTTAATAAATTGTGAGAATATACTTTGCTTGAAAAATCCAACATTAAAATTAACTCTCTTTTTCAAATATTACTCTGGAAAAACTGATTAAAAAAATCCTGAAACGTGACAGTGACAGTGACAGCAAGGGGGTAATTTTAACTTCCAAGAATGGGTGGGTGGAAGGTTAAAATGACAGCTTTTTCGAGTGGGACCACATCCCATCTCCAATGCGCCCACTTCTGGGTTTGACCCAGGCAGGTTTGGATGTGTGCACAACAGACACCAGGAAGTCCCGCCCCCACTTAAAGTCGGCGGGCCAACACTTAAAGGGGCAATGTACCTCATTGAAATAGTTGAGGTACTTAATTTTTTGTGTATTGCAAAAGTTAAATGAATTTAACCTTACCTGTTCGGTTTCCCATCGCTCCCCATTCACGTCAGGTGAAAGCAGGCGGGAAGGCCCAGATCCATGAGGTGAGTGCTCTTTATTGCACCGCTTGTGGGCCCGGAGGAGGAGTGCTTCATCCAGGCCCAACAAGCTCACCTGGCTGACATGACCCCGCGACTGGCTGCCCCCGCTGATGTTGGACCCCCTGATCCAGATGCTGAACCCCCTCCCCGATCCCGGACCCCTAATCCAGATGCTGACCACCCCATCCCAAATGCTGGCTGGACCCTCCCCCCGATCCTGATGCTGGCTCGCCCCTCTTCTGATGCTGGCTGGACCCCCCCCCCCCCGATCTTAATGCTGACTGACCCACCGCCCCCCCCCCCCCCCGATGCTGGCTGGACCCCTCCGATTCTAATGCTGACTGACCCCCCCCCCCCCCACCACCACCAAATCCTGATGCTGGCTGACCCCCTCCCCCTGATCCTGGCTGGACCCCCCCGCCGATCCTGATGCTGGCTGGACACCCCCCGCCAATCCCGATGCTGGCTGGACACCCCCGACCCCGGCTGACCCCCCTCCCCCGATGCTGGCTGGACATCCCACCCCCCGATCCCGATGCTGGCTGGACACCCCATGATGTCATCCATTTCCCCCCACCTCCTCCACCCCCACTCCGATTTGTTCCAGGGCCCACGATCTCTCTCTCGCTCCTCCCCCCTCTCTGATTGCCGGCTCCTTTCCCTTCCGACAAGCAGACAGCCTGTCAATCTGGCTGCCTGGCACGTGGGAAACCCGGAAGTAGAAATAATCACCTTCAACTGAGCTGCGATCGCAGATTACGATGCACTCATTTGGCTGCCGGGTTCCCCACGCGAAAATCTAGGGACAGGCTGAGTTCCAGGCTCCAAGCTAAAATCACGCCCTAAATATCTGCAAGCTCTATATCCACCTGAGGAATCACAGGTAAAATCAGTCATGTCCAAATACACACACTTCCTGGCACTGATCACCAGATACCAATCAGAAGCAGAAGTCTCTTCTTAGCACAGGCACACAGAGACTGAGGGGTACAATTCGTCTTGGGACGTAGCGTAAAACAGGCTAGATCGCATCTGCCACCTGATATACGCCCCACCTTATAGTGAATTCGACTGACTGCAATGGAACCAAATTTCGGGTGGGGAGTATAACAGGTGGCTGATGCGATATCCCCCGTTTTGCAGTACCGCCCGAGACAAATTTCTATCCCTAAATGTACTGTTATCTCTACTGAGATTAACCAACTCTGGGCAGAACAGGACCAACTTGGGACCTTTCTGGGCTGTGTAGCTCACTTAGCACATCACATGGCTTGTTACCCACTGAGCCATTGCGGAGTCTGATGCAGTGAACCTTAAGTGAGTAACTTGAGCTGCAAAATAGGGAACTGAACACACGAGCAAATTGGGACACTCATCTGAATTACTTGTGAGTCTTGTTCATTTGAAAGTGCAGCTTCGAGGATTCCTTTATGGAAAGCATAACAGGTGGGGCTTCTGCAAAACCTATATCTGTCATAAAAATATATTTATGAAACCGTGATTCTTGCAGTGGTTTAGTTTCTGTCATGCCAACACTGATTTAAAGGAGAAGTACTTTTTTGTGAAGTGTAGTTCCCCCATGGTCTATTTAAAATGTATGTTTTAAAAAATACATCTATTTCAGGTTTCTTATCTGAACAGAGAGCTGTGCATCATATTTCTTTCCTGCAGTCTGCTCTAGTGATAAAGAAATAAATATTTGCACTTATATAGTGCCTTATCAAGTCTCTTGAGAAAGGTCTCATAGCAGTTCATGTGAATTACACTTTAAGTGCAGTGATTCTCTTTATGTAGGAAAATGCAGCAGCCAATTTGCACAAAGGTCCCATAAGCAACGATGAAGTAAACAACAGTTAATCTGTTTTTTTTTGTGGTGGCGGAGATTGAGGGCGTGAGGTTGCTCATGACAACGGAAGAATTTCCTACTCGTCTTGAAAAAGTATCAAAGGATCTTTAATGTCCATCTAATTGGGAACACCTCATTTTAGTGGGTGAGTCCAGAACACAGGGGCATATCCTTAAAATTAGAGCTAGACCGTTCAGGGGTGATGTCAGGAAGCACTTCTTCACAATCTGGAACTCTCTCCCTCAAAAAGCTGTTGAGGGTGAATCAATTGAGATTGATAGAGCTTTGTTCGGCAAGAGTATTAAGGGTTACGGTACCAAGGCGGGATTTCAGAGCGCTGAGAACAGCTGAGAGGAGCCGAGCCGAGCGGAGCTGCGACCGAGTTCGAAGTGACGTCAGGAATCAGATCGGGACGCGACACAGGGGAGGCACCTGATTGGTGAGTAGGTTCAGGTGAGTATTTCTACTTATCTGCAGGAACGAAAGTAAAAGGAAAGGGAAGGTCTGCAGGTCTTATAGGAAGTAGCGTTTATTTTTTTAGTGAATCAAGGTCCCTAGTGTACTTAACATTCTCTAAATTGAGAACAATTTAAAGGAGTAAACTCCTTAAAGGGAGTGGTAAGTAGTTTTTCTTTCCTTTTTTTTTCTCTTGACATTGTAGTTGTTCTTAAGCTAATTTAAGGGTTAAGTCATGGCAGGAGATCCCAGGGCCGTGTCATGTTCCTCTTGTGGGATGTGGGAATTCAGGGCTCCTTCCTGTATCCCTGATTCCTTCACCTGCGGGAAGTGTGTCCAGCTGCAGCTATTGTTTGACCGCTTGACGGCTCTGGAGCTGCGGATGGACTCACTTTGGAGCATCCGCGATGCTGAGAAAGTCGTGGATAGCACGTTCAGTGAGTTGGTCACACCGCAGATAAAAATTACTGAGGGAGATAGTGAATGGGTGACCAACAGACAGAGGAAGAGTAGGAAGGCAGTGCAGGGGTCCCCTGCGGTCATCTCCCTCCAAAACAGGTATACCGTTTTGGATACTGTTGGGGGAGATGGCTCACCAGGGGAAGGTGGCAGTGGCCAGGTTCATGGCACCGTGGCTGGCTCTGCTGCACAGGAGGGCAGGAAAAAGAGTGGCAGAGCTATAGTGATAGGGGACTCGATTGTAAGGGGAATAGACAGGCGTTTCTGCGGACGCAACCGAGACTCCAGGATGGTATGTTGCCTCCCTGGTGCAAGGGTCAAGGATGTCTCGGAGCGGCTGCAGGACATTCTGGAGGGGGAGGGTGAACAGCCAGTTGTCGTGGTGCATATAGGCACCAACGATATAGGTAAAAAACAGGATGAGGTCCTACAAGCTGAATTTAGGGAGTTAGGAGTTAAACTAAAGAGTAGGACCTCAAAGGTAGTAATCTCAGGATTGCTACCAGTGCCACGGGTTAGTCAGAGTAGGAATGACAGGATAGCTAAGATGAATACGTGGCTTGAGAGATGGTGCAAGAGGGAGGGATTCAAATTCCTGGGCCATTGGAACCGGTTCTGGGGGAGGTGGGACCAGTACAAATTGGACGGTCTGCATCTGGGCAGGACTGGAACCAATGTCCTAGGGGGAGTGTTTGCCAGTGCTGTTGGGGAGGGTTTAAACTAATGTGGCAAGGGGATGGGAACCGATGCAGGAAGTCAGTGGGAAATAAAGTGGTGACAGAAACAAAAGGCAGTAAGGGAGAGTGTACAGAACATGACCGGACAGATGGTCTGAGAAAGCAGGGCAAAGACCAAGGGAAGTCTAGATTAAACTGCATTTATTTCAATGCAAGAAGTCTGATGGGCAAGGCAGATGAACTCAGGGCATGGATGGGTACATGGGACTGGGATGTTATAGCTATTACTGAAACATGGCTAAGGGAGGGGCAGGACTGGCAGCTCAATGTTCCAGGGTACAGATGCTATAGGAAAGATAGAGCAGGAGGTAAGAGAGGAGGGAGAGTTGCGTTCTTGATTAGGGAGAACATCACGGCAGTAGTGAGAGGGGATATCTCCGAGGGTTCGCCCACTGAGTCTATATGGGTAGAACTGAAAAATAAGAAGGGAGAGATCACTTTGATAGGATTGTACTACAGACCCCCAAATAGTCAACGGGAAATTGAGGAGCAAATATGTAAGGAGATTACAGACAGCTGCAAGAAAAATAGGGTGGTAATAGTAGGGGACTTTAACTTTCCCAACATTGACTGGGACAGCCATAGCATTAGGGGCTTGGATGGAGAGAAATTTGTTGAGTGTATTCAGGAGGAATTTCTCATTCAGTATGTGGATGGCCCGACTAGAGAGGGGGCAAAACTTGACCTCCTCTTGGGAAATAAGGAAGGGCAGGTGACAGAAGTGTTAGTGAGGGATCACTTTGGGACCAGTGATCATAATTCCATTAGTTTTAAGATAGCTATGGAGAAGGATAGGTCTGGCCCAAAAGTTAAAATTCTAAATTGGGGAAAGGCCAATTTTGATGGTATTAGACAGGAACTTTCAGAAGTTGATTGGGAGAGTCTGTTGGCAGGCAAAGGGACGTCTGGTAAGTGGGAGGCTTTCAAAAGTGTGTTAACCAGGGTTCAGGGTAAGCACATTCCTTATAAAGTGAAGGGCAAGGCTGGTAGAAGTAGGGAACCTTGGATGACTCGGGAGATTGAGGCACTAGTCAAAAAGAAGAAGGAGGCATATGACATGCATAGGCAGCTGGGATCAAGTGGATGCCGTGAAGAGTATAGAGATTGCCGGAGTAGAGTTAAGAGAGAAATCAGGAGGGCAAAAAGGGGACATGAGATTGCTTTGGCAGATCAGGCAAAGGTGAATCCAAAGAGCTTCTACAAATACATAAAGGGCAAAAGGGTAACTAGGGAGAGAGTAGGGCCTCTTAAGGATCAACAAGGTCATCTATGTGCGGAACCACAAGAGATGGGTGAGATCCTGAATGAATATTTCACATCGGTATTTACGGTTGAGAAAGGCATGGATGTTAGGGAACTTGGGGAAATAAATAGTGATGTCTTGAGGAGTGTACATATTACAGAGAGGGAGGTGCTGGAAGTCTTAACGCGCATCAAGGTAGATAAATCTCCGGGACCTGATGAAATGTATCCCAGGACGTTATGGGAGGTTAGGGAGGAAATTGCGGGTCCCCTGGCAGAGATATTTGAATCATCCACCGCTACAGGTGAGGTGCCTGAAGATTGGAGGGTAGCAAATGTTGTGCCTTTGTTTAAGAAGGGCGGCAGGGAAAAGCCTGGGAACTACAGACCAGTGAGCCTGACATCTGTAGTGGGTAAGTTGTTAGAGGGTATTCTGAGGGACAGGATCTACAGGCATTTGGAGAGGCAGGGACTAATTAGGAACAGTCAGCATGGTTTTGTGAGAGGAAAATCATGTCTCACGAATTTGATTGAGTTTTTTGAAGGGGTAACCAAGAAGATAGATGAGGGCTGTGCAGTAGACGTGGTCTACATGGACTTCAGCAAAGCATTTGACAAGGTACCGCATGGTAGGTTGTTACATAAGGTTAAATCTCATGGGATCCAAGGTGAGGTAGCCAATTGGATACAAAATTGGCTTGACTACAGAAGACAGAGGGTGGTTATAGAGGGTTGTTTTTCAAACTGGATGCCTGTGTCCAGCGGTGTGCCTCAGGGATCGGTGCTGGGTCCGCTGTTATTTGTTATTTATATTAATGATTTGGATGAGAATTTAGGAGGCATGGTTAGTAAGTTTGCAGATGACACCAAGATTGGTGGCATTGTGGACAGTGAAGAAGGTTATCTAGGATTGCAACGGGATCTTGATAAATTGGGCCAGTGGGCCGATGAATGGCAGATGGAGTTTAATTTAGATAAATGTGAGGTGATGCATTTTGGTAGATCGAATCGGGCCAGGACCTACTCCGTTAATGGTAGGGCGTTGGGGAGAGTTATAGAACAAAGAGATCTGGGAGTACAGATTCATAGCTCCTTGAAAGTGGAGTCACAGGTGGATAGGGTGGTGAAGAAGGCATTCAGCATGCTTGGTTTCATTGGTCAGAACATTGAATGCAGGAGTTGGGATGTCTTGTTGAAGTTGTACAGGGCATTGGTGAGGCCACACTTGGAATACTGTGTACAGTTCTGGTCACCCTATTATAGAAAGGATATTATTAAACTAGAAAGAGTGCAGAAAAGATTTACTAGGATGCTACCGGGACTTGATGGTTTGACTTACAGGGAGAGGTTAGACAGACTGGGACTTTTTTCCCTGGAGAGCAGGAGGTTAAGGGGTGATCTTATCGAAGTCTATAAAATAATGAGGGGCATAGATAAGGTCGATAGTCAAAATCTTTTCCCAAAGGTAGGGGAGTCTATAACGAGGGGGCATAGATTTAAGGTGAGAGGGGAGAGATACAAAAGGGTCCAGAGGGGCAATTTTTTCACTCAAAGGGTGGTGAGTGTCTGGAACGAGCTGCCAGAGGCAGTAGTAGAGGCGGGTACAATTTTGTCTTTTAAAAAGCATTTGGACAGTTACATGGGTAAGATGGGTATAGAGGGATATGGACCAAGTGCAGGCAATTGGGACTAGCTTAGTGGTATAAACTGGGCGACATGGACATGTTGGGCCGAAGGGCCTGTTTCCATGTTGTAACTTCTATGATTCTATGATTCTATGAAGGTGGGTAGATGGAGTTAAGATACAGATCAGCCATGTTCTAATTGAATGGCGGAACAGACTCGAGGGGCTGAATGGCCTACTCCTATTCCTATGTTTAACATCGCCTCCAAAGGGCAGTGCCGTCAATAATGTCGCTCTCCCTCAGTACTGCACCTTAATTTATTTGTTCAGATCCTGCAATGGGGCTTCAGCCACAAGCTTTTGACTCAGCAAGATTGCTACCAACTGAGCAAAGCTGGCATATGAAAGGGAGAAGTACTATGCATCTCAGAGTAGCTTATCAATTACAGTGGGACCGTAATTGGGACACGCTGCCCAAGCCCAGGAAATGGCTGGGTGGGTGGCATTATTTAAAAAGTTTTTTTTAAAAACACGTGAATAAGAAGAAACTTTCTTTTGCCATGATTGTAATCAGCTGGGAGGAAGGGGGTCAATAGAAAACAAAGCTGATAAGACTATCAGGGGAACTTTCCATGGGAAGATTCCTGACCGGCTGCCGTAACTTTGGCATAAATGCGGTACCCGCCAATCTTCCGCCAAAGTTACAGCAACCGATTGGAAACCCCCCCCTCCCACTGAAGAAATTCCAGTCGTACATTGTGACACTTAAGGCATCCATCGTATACCAAAGATCTCGGTGTGAGGTTGCTCATAGTGACAGAAGCAAAGCAGAACTCTGCCCTTCCAGATAGAGACGTTGTATCCATAACCTCTTGATCAGATTAAAGTTCTGGAATTGTGTAGAAGTAATCTTACAGTCTCAATTAAATATGGGTAGAGGGGGTAAGGAGTTGGTTCTTCAGTTGTTCAACTTCTCTGGAGTATACAAAAACGTTGCCTACAATGGGAAGAAATAAATTCAGGCATTTAATAATCAGATATATCAACGGACCATAAACATTATTAATTCTAGTAATTTTTTATGTGTTCTGATATTTTTTGGACATAGTTTTTAGGCCCAGTTTTAAATAATCCTCCTTTTCACGTCCCCCTCCATCAGCCACAATGCACTGTGCACCACTCAACAACAATGTGCATTTATATAGCACTTTTAAAGTAGGAAAATGTCCCAAGACGGTTCACAGGAGTGTAATCGGACGAAAATTGACACCGAGCCAAAGGAGATATTAGGGCAGGCGACCAAAAGCTTGGTCAAAGAGCTAAGTTTTAAGGAGCATCTTAAAGGAGGAGAAAGAGGTAAAGAGGCAGAGAGGTTCAGGAATGGAATTCCAGAGTTTAGGGGGCCTAGGCGGCTGAAGGCACGGCCGTCAATGGTGGGGTGAAGGAACTGAGGATGCACAAGTGGGGAGCAGGTATATGGGCGTGATTTTTTACTTGGAGCCCGGATGTCTGCGTGGGGAACCCGGAAGTGAAGTGAGTGACAGGACATACTCGACAATGTGGAAAATTGCCCAGGTATGTCCTGTCCACAAAAGCAGGACAAATCCAATCCGGCCAACTACCGCCCCATCAGTCTACTCTCAATCATCAGCAAAGTGATGGAAGGTGTCGTCGACAGTGCTATCAAGCGGCACTTACTCACCAATAACCTGCTCACCGATGCTCAGTTTGGGTTCCGCCAGGACCACTCGGCTCCAGACCTCATTACAGCCTTGGTCCAAACATGGACAAAAGAGCTGAATTCCAGAGGTGAGGTGAGAGTGACTGCCCTTGACATCAAGGCAGCATTTGACCAAGTGTGGCACCAAGGAGCCCTAGTAAAATTGAAGTCAATGGGAATCAGGGGAAAAACTCTCCTGTGGCTGGAGTCATACCTAGCACAAAGGAAGATGGTAGTGGTTGTTGGAGGCCAATCATCTCAGCTCCAGGACATTGCTGCAGGAGTTCCTCAGGGCAGTGTCCTAGGCCCAACCATCTTCAGCTTCTTCATCAATGACCTTCCCTCCATCATAAGGTCAGAAATGGGGATGTTCGCTGATGACTGCACAGTGTTCAGTTCCATTCGCAACCCCTCAAATAATGAAGCAGTCCGAGCCCGCATGCAGCAAGACCTGGACAACATCCAGGCTTGGGCTCCCAAGTGGCAAGTAACATTCGCGCCAGATAAGTGCCAGGCAATGACCATCTCCAACAAGAGAGAGTCTAACCACCCCCCCCTGACATTCAACGGCATTACCATCGCCGAATCCCCCACCATCAACATCCTGGGGGTCACCATTGACCAGAAACTTAACTGGACCAGCCATATAAATACTGTGGCTACGAGAGCAGGTCAGAGGCTGGGTATTCTGCGGCGAGTGACTCACCTCCTGACTCCCCAAAGCCTTTCCACCATCTACAAGGCACAAGTCAGGAGTGTGATGGAATACTCTCCACTTGCCTGGATGAGTGCAGCTCCAACAACACTCAAGAAGCTCGACACCATCCAAGATAAAGCAGCCCGCTTGATTGGCACCCCATCCACCACCCTGAACATTCACTCCCTTCACCACCGGCGCACCGTGGCTGCAGTGTGCACTATCCACAGGATGCACTGCAGCAACTCGCCAAGGCTTCTTCGACAGCACCTCCCAAACCCACGACCTCTACCACCTAGAAGGACAAGAGCCGCAGGCACATGGGAACAACACCACCTGCACGTTCCCCTCCAAGTCACACACCATCCCGACTTGGAAATATATCGCCGTTCCTTCAATGTCGCTGGGTCAAAATCCTGGAACTCCCTTCCTAACAGCACTGTGGGAGAACCGTCACCACACAGACTGCAGTGGTTCAACAAGGCGGCTCACCACCACCTTCTCAAGGGCAATTAGGGATGGGCAATAAATGCTGGCCTCGCCAGCGACGCCCACATCCCGTGAACGAATAAAAAAAAAAAAAAATCTGCAATCGCAACTCAATTGGAGGTAATTACTTTTGCTTCCGGATTTCCCGCGCGACAGCCAGCCAGACTGACAAGCGAATTGGAGAGGAGGGAGAGATAGTGCACAATGGAGGACTTCCAGGGGGTGGGGAGGCTTTGGAGAAAATCGGGGGGGGGGGGGGGCGGTCTTGGAGAAAATCGAGGTCAGGGAGGTAAATCAGATCGGCAGTCGGGTGAAGAGTCAGGAGGGCTGGGGGTCGGCCAATTGCGGTGAGTTCATTTGGCCTGGATGAAGCACTCCTGCTCCTCCCGGCTCACAAGCAGTGCGTTAAAGGCGCTCACCTCGTGAATCCAGCCCTTCCTGCCTGCTCTCAACTGACGAGAATCAGAGGCCGAGGGTAACCCATGCAGGTGAGCTTAAACTCAATTCACCTTCAGAATCCACAAAAAATTAAGTACCTCCACTATTTCAATGCGGTACATTGTCCCTTTAACAATCCACCTACCGTCATTAAGTGGGGACGGGACTTTCAGGTTTTGGATGCATGGACATCCAAACGAGCCTGGGTTGTGAAACCACTTCAAAAATCTGTTATTTTTACCTCCCACCTGCTCCGAACCCACCTGTTCTTTGGGGTTAAAATTACCCCAATGGTCTCAGCACCAGCCTATTCTGATTTTGTGTCAGCTGATAGGACATTTGCAGTTTCCGTCTCTCCCTGTTGCACTCTGAATTCATTCCCTTGGTGACCTGACTATTTACTGGTGGGATTGCAAACCAAACCCATTATTTCTAGAATCAACGGCATTGCATGTAATTAGATTATTTTTTGGGAAGTGAAACTCTGTATTGTAAGCTATTAATGTTCTCAGATAATTTCTTGAGTCTCCGTATGTCACACACCATTCAATAGAAGGAAGGAAGGATGGACAATCTGCTCCAGAGCCCCTTACGATGCAGCTCTGAGACCAGCTTCTAGTTGGCCAAATTGATCCAAGGTGACTGGCTTCATTTGTGCCTTTCTTTTCCTGTGAGGATGTTGCTAGTCTCTTGTGAGGGAAATCACAGACACAAACAGGTACAGAGGATCTCTTCCCCATGGTATCACAGATCTGTGTGTTAGTCTTAAAAAAAACTGTTTTCCATGATGCCAGCAACATGGTACAAAGAATTAAACAACTTTATTCCTTTAAGGGAGAATTGGATACATTTTTTAATGGAGTTGGCGATGGGAAGATTTTTGTTTTTGCGATAAGCAGTTTCTTTTCTAGTTCTGATTCCTTTTGTCCGCCTTGTTCCTTTATTCCGCCTTCCTTGAATCACCTATCTAGTCCATTCTTAAACGTTGACCTGGTCTTTGCTTCCATCACCAACTCCAACCCTCTGTGTTTCTCCTGTTCTCTCTCCTAAATCTCTCACATTTAATCTTACATTATGCCCCTTTGTTCCAATCCCTCAAATCACTGAAAACAGTCTGTTTCTATTTACCCTGTCCTATCCCTTTATAATTTTAAACACATGTCTCAAATTATCATCCTGTAATCTCCTCTAATGAAAAGAGCCCTAATTTTCCAAGTGTTTCTTTGTATTTGTATTCCTTCATAGTAGGCAGCTTCCTAGTGAATCTGCGCTGCACCCTCTCGACTGACTTAACAATCTTCCTCTATTGTTGAGCCCAAAACTGCACACAGTACTCTAACTGTGGTCGTACTAAGGTTTTATATAGATTCACTATTACATCTCGGCTTTTATATTCCTTAGCTCTTGTCATAAAACCCAGTGTTCCATTAGCTTTTATAATGGCCATATCGACTTGAAGTGCTGCTTTTAATGTCTTGTGAACCTAAACCCACACATCTCTCTGCTCTTCCACTTCACCCAAACTTCAAAGTATAATTACTACCTTATTTTTTGTAACCAAAACATACTATCCCACACATCCATTTCTTCCTTGGTGTTCACTTCCTCCTTCAAACCACATGCTTCTAACCTAAACATTGTATCATCTGCTCAAAAGTTCTTGATAAACCTCTTCACCGCTCTGATTCCTTTTAGCCTTGGTGGTGTACTGCACTATGGATTTTAACATCCATGTAGGTTAATAAAAAAAAAATTGGTGCTTACTTTCCACAGATGTCCCGGTGGGTAGACCTGTAGATGAGCCGCAGGCTGGGCCATTCCTGAAGCCAATTTTGTATCATCTCTGGATGTCTGGGATCCACCTCGAGGAAAACCTTACTGGAGTAAAGAAGAAGCTTGCTGAGAGGACAACAGAAAGATAGGACCAAAGAACTACTGTTGCATTAACAAGCGAGCCGTAGCATTGGAATCATTCACTGTGACTCGCACCATTTCTCTGAAATGGCTGGAGGAAGAGAACACACCAATGGAACTGTTTTAAAGAATAATTTTATTACTTTTACCTTTCAAATACTCCACTCCACTCTTAACTGTTTCTGGGGTATTTCATGGAGATCTGCGGCCTTCTGATATCTCCCCGACTGGCTACTGTGTGTGTGAGTCCAGACAGAAAGGAAAAGATTTCCCTGATTGGTGGGATTCCCACCAGAAGCGGATCAGGATGGTACTTCCACCCGCCATGCCAACCCTGCCGAGACCCCGTCCTGTTTTCCTGAGTCAGGGTAAATTATATATGCTGTATCTCCATCTTGTGCTTCTCCGGCAGTTCCCTCAATGCTGCAGCTTAAAGTGGCACGCCAACAACTTCCAGATGGAGGTAAGCATTGAAATCGGAGCCCTGATTTAATGAATCATTATGGGGAGGGGTGGGAAGCAGCAAAGAAAGCAATGTGCTGGCCTCATCATTCATACTGCCTGGCTCATGCCAGCAAAGAATTCTGAACCTCCCTTGCTGGAGTGGAATGGGAGGAAAGTGCAAAGGTGCACTAAGCCCCACCCACTCCCGCCATTTACATGAGGGTGGGGAAGGGGACAAATGGTTAACATTCGATGGAAGGGCCCTGCATCCCATTTCTCTCACTGATACACCCCAGGATCACCCCAAAATCAGGAGGAAAAGCACTGGAAAATCCTGCCCTAAAGGTGGTCGGGCTATACAACCAACTAGGGCATCCAGCCCCTACCCAACATACCACGTGTGCGTCCTTTTGACAAAAAAGGTTGTTGAATAGCAAATGGGAGCAGTTGACTTTTCCCCTTACTGGTACAGGGACGTCGAGGGTCCCGTAATGCTGCCGAGCTTAAATCAGCCAACTCAGCACAGACCAGGAATCGAGCCTGGGACCTTTCTGTCTGACCAGCTTAGTGATACACCAGGAGTTTGTGCTGAGAATCGAAGACGATGGTTTCAACATTCCTGATTTTAACTTGGTGGAATTAATGACTCATCCAGGACAAGCAGTCTTGCAGCACGGAGGCAGTCGAGGGGGTCAAAGGAAGTAGTGTAGAGCTGGGTATCATCATTGTACATGTGGAAACTGACCTCGTGCCTGCAAATGATGTCACTGTGGAGCAGTATGAATATAAGGAGGAGGAGGGGGCCAAGGATAGATCCTTGGGGCATCCTGGAGGCGATGGTTTGAGGGAGGGAAGAGAAGCCAATGCTGAAGATGCACTGGCTGCATTCGGATAGGTAGGAATGGAACCATGCAAAGGCAATCTCACGGAGCTGGACAATGGGGAGAAAGGTGGTGGAGTAGGATGGTCCCATGGTCAACTGTACTGAACACTGTGGGAAGATCCAGGAGGATGAAGAGGAATGATCACAGACACAGAGGACATTGTTCAGCACGTACTCAAAGGATTACCCCGAAGAACTGCTCCCAATTGCTATTCAGCAACCTTTTTTGTCAAAAGGACGCACACGTGGTATGTTGGGTAGGGGCTGGATGCCCTAGTTGGTTGTATAGCCCGACCACCTTTAGGGCAGGATTTTCCAGTGCTTTTCCTCCTGATTTTGGGGTGATCCTGGGGTGTATCAGTGAGAGAAATGGGATGCAGGGCCCTTCCATCGAATGTTAACCATTTGTCCCCTTCCCCACCCTCATGTAAATAGCGGGAGTGGGTGGGGCTTAGTGCACCTTTGCACTTTCCTCCCATTCCACTCCAGCAAGGGAGGTTCAGAATTCTTTGCTGGCATGAGCCAGGCAGTATGAATGATGAGGCCAGCACATTGCTTTCTTTGCTGCTTCCCACCCCTCCCCATAATGATTCATTAAATCAGGGCTCCGATTTCAATGCTTACCTCCATCTGGAAGTTGTTGGCGTGCCACTTTGTAAGGAAGTTTCTCCTGCTCAGTTGGAGCATTGGTTGTGCTACTACAATTAACTTCAGGACCCCTGCACTAGGGAGAAGTCGTAGAAGGTATCGTTCAAGAATCCCATGCATGTGTGGATAACGGATGGGGACAGGATCTACTTCAACTGAGAGGCCCCATGGTTGAAAGCCTTCCAACACTATCTAGGTTCACAAGTGAAGGGAGAATGGCGGCTTGGGCAAGGTGCTGGAGGACTGACAGTGCCTCTGGAAGTGGAACCAAGCAAGAATCAGCATCTTCAGAACAAGAGGGAGAGAAACAAATAAAACTTTCCTTACAGTGCTCTTCTCCTGTAACAATTTATTTTCCAGCTACAAGAATAGAGCCGAGTGTACTGGATCCAAGCAGTGTCCTAATCCATTGTCTATTACAATTTACCAAAATGGGGTACCTGACTTAACTCATTCTGCATTTAAAAGATTTCCTTATGCAAACATTAGTACTTTTAATTCGTAATCTCAATCCAAGAATAACCTCCCCAGTGATTTACGCTGTGCATATAGAACATTGGCAATCCATTTCTGGGCTCCCCCTAGCACAAGTCACAGACTGATCTTTTGTGGATTGACAGCTTGTTGCTATATATATGTATTTAAAAAAAAACTGGTACAAATTAACAGGAGGGAGAAAGTCCCACAGGAGTGAAAAGTTGGTTTCACTCGGGCTGTACAAAGAACGATGAAACATGTTGTGAACTAGCTGCTTTCACACAGTCAACAGAAATCCTCGTCCAATCATAACATTACTTGGCATTGGAGTTGGTCAGGATTGTACATTAATGAAGTCTGATAGCTATATATTTAGGAACTGTGAATTTTTTTAAATGAAGAAAATAGAAATCTTTGTAAGTCGACAGTTATTGGAACTGAAGGTCAATAAATCTTCTGGTCAGCTTTGTTTTTTTAAAAATTATTTGGCACAGTATAGCAAAAACAATGAAGTCCGTCCAAAAACAAGCAAAAAAACATCAATTTTTATAAATAAATGAAAAAGAATTTTATGTCTAAGAATATTTTTCTTCCCCCTCACAATTCTCTCCCTCATCTTAAGACACGGACTCTTGCCGGAGTACGGCTCCTTCAGTACTCTGTCCAACTAGCTGCTTGTTCTACATGCATGAATCGAGCCAGTAGGCTCTTCGACTTTAAAGGCACCACACAGCTGATTCCAATCCTGTCCTCACCCCATATGATTTAGCACCATGCTGGATGGAGTCTTCACCCCAATAGGACATGGAGGGAGCTAAAAACATTTATTTTTTATATATTAGCCAGCACTGGGGATTTTATCTTTTGGCGAACATCAGGTGGGACGCTGGGAACTGCCCGTCCAATGTCCCTAGCGAGAGGACCGAGCCATTTTGAAGGTTGGGCCTCATTTACATGGGTTTGGCGAGTTGGAAGAGCGTTCACAGGTAGTTCACTGATTGGGATGGGGGGGGGGGGCGGGGAGGAAAATCCAGCGACTTCTCCAGAGTTAAGTCGGAAGTTAAAGGGAGCAGGAAAGGACCGGGAGCGGGCCATTAACATTTTTGTGGGGCCAGGAGCAGCTTTCTTGCTCCTCTCGGCCACATCAATAAAATCAGCAGCATGGCTTCTTTTCCAGCCTCGTGTGAGCAGCGGTCCCTTTAAGGGCTGATTAGGCCGCTCTACACCCAGTACTAATGGGCAGATGGTGCGTGGTGCACAATCCGTCCAGTGGTATCTGAAAATTGCGTCAGGGTCCTTTGTACATCACAGGACCCCGATTTACATGCTTTAATGAAAGCTGAAGCAGCCAGGCAGCAGCTCTGGCCGCCCTTCTCAAGACTCCTAGCCAAATGGCAGCGGGCGGATTGGGAAGAACGTAACGACAAGTTCAGCACCGTGATTTTCAGAGACCACCGTCCTGGTACCCACCTAGCCAGGCCGGGGGGGGGGGTTAAAACTGCCCACCCCTTCCCCCTCCCTGCGTCGCACCATCTGTAACTTTAAATTTACTCAAAGAGGACTATCTAAGTTAGGTGTTTTTTTATACTTCAGCTTTTTGAAGCTACATGATTAAAAACGGTACACCATAACTTATGTCACTGAAACCTTAGTGCTATGATTTCCAGACCCTGCCTGAACAGCGTTTGTGTGCATGTATTTTTTTAAAAAACAAACTTTGAATAGTTTTCCAGGAAAAATGAATTAAATTGACTTCTCTTATCTCTCTCATGTTCCCAGGGGTACCATTTAAGAATCTGCTCTCTGGTTTCCAAACAATTAAGCGGTCCCCATCCTCGCTGCAGTCAGTATGGCAATTCAGTTTAACTTTATTTTTTTTTAAAAATCACCATTGGTAGGTTGTTTTAAAAGAATAATGAACCCCGCTGTTGGGAAATTCTTTGGAGAAACATTCCAGTGGTTCCTTCGGTTCAAAGGCCTTAGTGAGGCCACCTTTGTAGTTAAATGGAAAGTTTGTGAAAAATTGGGCGGTAGTGATAAGTCGCTCAAATTTTAGCAATTTAACTGACGTCAAGTTTAGAAAGTCAAAAGGATTACCTGGGACTTTCCTTAAGAACATAAGAAATAGGAACCCCGCAGGCCTGCTTCGTCATTCAATAAGATCATGGCTAATCTTCTCCCTCAACTTCACTTTCCCACCCTATCCCCATGAAATTAAACAATTTCAAGGCTAATCAAACTGAAGCACTTTGCTGTTCTTAAAATGAGCTAATAATCAATCAATTGGGAGCCAAGTTGACTGGGAGCTCTTTTCTGAGATTTAGAACGAGGTGTTCGGGGAGTGGGGGTGGTGGTAGGCGAGTGGGGGCACAGTATTGTTGCTCACCTATGATGTACCGTCCTGATCTAGATGTGGTACTAAACGCAAAGTATAAAATCATACAGCACAGGAGGCCCCCATTCAGCCCATTGTGCCTATGCCGGCTCCAATTAGTCCCACTCATGCTTCAACTTCCTTCTCCATTCCCTCAACCTCCGATGTGTGGAGTGGGTGAAATTCAGATATGTGCTTTTTGGTGGGAGTGCCGTTTTCTGTAGAAGTGGCAGGTCTGCTTATTTTGGAAAAAAAGGAAGAAAGACTTGCATTTATATAGCACCTTTCACGACCTCTCCTTACCCCTTCCTGGATTTTCCTACAGTACACACCATGTCCAGCTGAGTCTGTAGCCGACCTGCTCCCAGGCTTCTGCCAATGCCCCTTAAATAACATACCCCATCTGAACCCCCTACCCTCACTGCATAGAAATGCTTGGGCTCCTGTTGAGAAACCTCCAAAAAAGTAGCATGGCCGAATTTGGGTACCGACTTGTGGGGAGGGGCTTTGGGTACGAACCTGAATATTGCCACTCTGCGGTACCCTTTATATAATTTCATAGAAAAGCTCCTCTACTTTATTCGACGCACGGTTTCATGCATGATTGTGAGCAGAATTAGCATATTAGCTTACACCGCCATTTCAAAAACAGGAACTGTCCGTTCCGTTGGCAAGTTTTCTTTTCTTTGCATTTCTTTATACTGTAGACTTGTGGAATTCCAGAAACAACAGTCCAATTCTGGTCACTTACGCATCCCCGATTTTCATTGCTCCAGGCCTTCAGTCGCCTCGGCCCTAAGCTCTGGAATTCCCTCCCGAAACCTCTCTATCGCTCTCTCCTCCTTTAAGACATTCCTTAAAACCTATCTCTTTGACCAAGCTTTTGGCATCTGAACTAATATCTCCTTACGTGGCCCGGTATCAAATTTTGTTTGATAATCGCTCCTGTGAAGCGCCTTGGGATATTTTTACAACGTTAAAGGCGCTATATAAATGCAAGTTGTTGTTGTTCATTTTCCTCTTCCTTACTTCCCTGAAAACTGCTCTCCTTTGTTAGCGGTGAAGCTTTGTGTGAGCAGGAAGCTCATTGGACGTTATGGTTAGCAACATCTAACTGAAAGGTTAATACAGGTTTCAAGATATTCTCCTCGCCAAGCTGTACTGCATGTACCAGTGGTACTTGGAATGGGATCAGTGGTGCCAGATCCAAAAAAATATAATTGCACATAATTGCAACTATTTCAGGAATATATTGTCATTCCCCATTAGCTGCATATTCAGCGAGATAAAAATCAGCACATTCTGTACCTTATCAAACGTTTTTAAAAAAATATTTAACGACCATTAAGTATTCAGATGTGGAATTTGATGTGAACCATCAATACAGATTTCCCAGTAAAAAATGGGCTATTAAAAAATTACAGTTCTTGAAAATTAAAAGTGCCAATTCCCAGTTGGAAAGAGGTAGTGGTGTTTTTTTTTAATTTGCTCAGAGTACTAAACGTTCTCTTCCTTCTTTAAACATCTGTTTTCTATTGTGTAGTGTATATATCAGCAAAAAAAAATGTTTTTACTGTGTGCCAATTACTAACAACACCATATACATATCATTGAGCAGATTCTACGCTGGACCTCGGGGAGTGGGGGTGAGGGGGAGGGTGGAACACAAAGTAAAATGAAAGATGACAATGCTCCCTGCTTGTCAGTAGCTCTAAAATCCCCCATTCTAAAATCACATACGGACTGAAATGACATGATTGGAGTGGCTGGTGACCACGTTCTTACTGGCCTCTCAAAGGGGAAATCCAACCGTGGGACTGTGTACAAAATTTCCAAAGTGCTGATCAATTTCTTTTCATCTTGCCCAGGCCCAAAACCAAAGTGCAGAAATTCCTGCTTTATGCTAATTTTGCAGAAAGAGTAGACCACTGTAAAGAGAGTGCCTCTGCTTTCAACTCAAGTTTATTTTTTCCCTTTAAATTAGCAAAGGCTGAAAAAACTACCTGATCCTTATTCCCATTTGTAATTGCTGCAAACAAATATACCACGATCAATTCTTTTCCCGATACACGAGACAGCCTCCTGACTTCATTTAAAACGAGTTTCGCTATCGGGACCCAGACATTTTTCATCCTTTAGGACTTGTTTCAAAAACGCGTCAGGATTGGCAATTAAATAGTGAGTTTAAAGCTTTCATGAGAGTTGGGGAGGGAAGAAAGAGGAGAAGGGTAGCAATATTAATTAGAGATGGACTAGAGTTTAAGGGTGTAAATAGAGAAGTGGCTCAAACAGAATTCCTTAATTGAGCTGAGAAGTAGCAAGGAATCGATCAGATTACTGGGAGTATATTATAGACCATCGAACAGTGGAAAGGAAATACAGGATAAAATTTGTCAAATTAGAGAGATAGGTATTAATAATAGTTATAACTGAAGGGGAAACAAAACCAGAAAATGCTGGAAACACTCAGCACCAGTGGAGAAAGGAAAAATGTTGAAGTTTTTTCAGAACTGATGAAGGGCTATGCCTGAACCATCAACACTTTTCCTTTCTTCACAGATGCTGCCTGACTTGCTGAGCATTTCCTGTTTTTGTTTCAGATTTCCAACATCTGCAGTACTTTTTGTTTGATGCAATTGCAGGAGATTTTCATTATCTAAAAGATTGGGATTGGGAGAATGTCTGCATTGTGGTGTGTGTTGGAATGTTTTCTTAGTCAAAAATGCTGCTGCTCTAACAAGGAAGCAAGCATTACCTGACCTGATTCTGGGTAATGCATGCAAGCAAATAGGTGACCTAAAAAGCAGGAGATGATTTAGGAAACAGCGACCACATGACGATTAGGTTCAGTGCTAAAAATAAAGGAAAAAGTATAGGTCAAGGGTACCTGACCAAAAAAAGAGAAAAGTAGAGAGATAAAAAAGGGACCGTGCCCAGGTTAAATGGAAAGGGAAAAAAAATAATCGCAAATAGGACTTTAGCTCAGCAAGGGAAAATATTCAAACACAAGATGGAAAGGTGGCAGCGGCCTTCGGGTAAGGCCTGGAAAGTGGGGGGGTTGGGGGAGGAGAAGAACGAGAGGAAGGGGGTGGGGGTGATCGTGGGCCGGCAGAGGCCTGCAGGAGTGCTGTCAATCTTGCTCCTCATGGCTCCATAGGAAAGTAAGTAAATAGGACACTTACTTTTTGGCGGCGGCCGCAGCAATTCCACCAGAACCCGACGCCTGCTCTGCTCAGCACTGACCAGTGTTGCTGAGGGAGGTCCTTAAACAGGTGTTAAGCCTCTTTTGCATGTGCAAGGGGCCGAACGCCTGTTTAAGGCGGCCGGCCGGGACCCCTGAAAATTGCCCGAGGTCAATATCATAGTAGGTACAGCACAGAAGGAGGCCATTTGGCCCATCTTGCCTGTGCCAGCTCTTTGAAAGAGCTAGCCAATTAGTCCCATTCCCCTTCTCTTTCCCCATAACCCTGTAAATTTTTTCCTTTCAAGTATTTATCTAATTCCCTCTTGAAAGTTACTATTGAATCTGTTTCCATCACTCTTTCAGGCAGTGCATTCCAGATCATTACAACTTGCTGCGTAAAAAAATGTTTCCTCATGTCGCCTCTGGCTCTTTTAGCGATCACCTTAAATCTGTGTCCCTTCTGCCACTGGAAACAGTTATTCCTTATTTATTCTATCAAAACTGTCTATGATTTTGAACACCTCTATCAAATCTCCCCTTAACCTTCTCTGTTCTAAGGAGAACAACCATTGCTTCTCCAGTCTCTCCATATAACTGAAGTCCCTCATCCCTGGTACCAGTCTAGTAAATCTCTTCTGCACCCTCTCTAAGACCTTAACATCCTTCCTAAAGTGTGGTGCCCAGAATTGAACACAATACCCCAGCTGAGGACTAAGCAGCGTTTTATAAAGGTTTAGCATAACTTCCTTGCTTTTGTACTCTTATGCCTCTATTAATAAAGCACATGATCCCATATGCTTTTTTAACAGCATTCACAACTTGTCCTGCCACCTTCAAAGATTTGTGCACATATACCCCCAGGTCTCTCTGTTCCTGCACCCCCTTTAGAATTGTAACCCTAACCCTAATGTATCACTTTGCACTTTTGTGCATTAAATTTCATCTGCCATGTGTCCGCCCATGTCCTCTTGAAGTCTATTACTATCCTGCTCACTGATTACTACACTTCCAAGTTTTGTGTCATCTGCAAATTTTGAAATTGTGCCCTGTACACCCAAGTCCAAGGCATTAATATATATCAAAAAGCAGTAGTCCTAGTACCGACTCCTGGGGAACACCACTGTACACCTTCCTCCAGTCCGAAAACCACCGTTCACCACTATTCTCTGTTTCCTGTCACTTAGCCAATTACATATCCATGCTGCCACTGCCCCTTTTATTCCATGGGCTTCAATTTTGCTGACAAGCCTATTATGTGGCATTTTATCAAACGTCTTTTGAAAGTTCATATACACAACATCAATTGCACTGCCCTCATCAACCCTCTCTGATACCTCATCAAAAAACTCAATCAAGTTAAACACGATTTACCTTTAACAAATCCGTGCTGGCTTTCCTTTATTAATCCACACTCATTCAAAGTAACTATTGATTTTGTCCCAGATTATCATTTCTAAAAGCTTCCCCATCATTGAGGTTAAACTGACTGACCTGTAGTTGCCAGGTTTATCCTTACATCCTTTTTTGAACAAGGGCGTAACATTTGCAATTCTCCAGTCCTCTGGAACACCCATTTCCAGCTTTTAAAAAAAATTTCAGATTTCCAGGATTCATAGTTTTCCTTTTTATTTCACTCCTGACAAAAACTATTTTCAAAATGATCTACTGCTGCTGTTCTCTGTCCCATTTAGTCCGCAGTTGTCTCCAGCACCACCCAGTGGAAAGATAAATCAATGGTCATTATTCATCCCTGGAAACTCTTATCCAAACTTCAGTCAACAGATGTGAGTAAAAAAGCCTTAATCCCCTGTTGCCATGGTAATGTTTTACAAAATAGATGACATAAATCCTCTTTAAAAAAATCATAACATTTCCATGTTAATTCCTCATTATAAATACATTAACAATCACCTGGGCGGGGGGGGGGGGGGGGGTCGATCTTGGCTTTATGCGATAGTGTAAGATGGGTGATAGTGAGTAGACAGCCCATTTTGCGTAGAATCATACAGCATAGATGCAGGCCATTCAGCCCATCATGCCTGTGCTGGCTCTTTGAAAGAGCTATCCAATTAGTTCCTACCCCCAACTCTTTCTCCATAGACCTGCAACTTTTTCCTTTTTGAAGGATAAATAGCTAATTCCCTTTTGAAAGTTACTACTGAATCTGCTTCCAACCCCCTTTCAGGCAGTGTGTTCCAGAAATAGAATGTCTCCAGATGTTTATTTCCATCAACTTCAATGGAAATCCTGCTCCTCCCGGCTCCACATGCAATCCACGGGCCGCTGCCAGTAACCACATGCCCCCACCCCGATTGCATTCCCTCCCCCACCTGGACTCTCTTAATGGCCTCGGCCTAGGTCCGAGCCTGATGATCTTGCTGCTGACCCCCCCCCCCCTACCCAACCACTGGGACCGGCGAGTTGCCTCTGGGGCCGCGACTGCACCCGGAGCTAAACAAATAAGGCCGGCAGACCAATTTCCCATGGTCCTGCTGCGGGCCTTGTTAGACATGATCCAATTGAGGAAAGAACACAGGAACAGGAATAGGCCATTCAGCCCCTCGAGCCTGTTCTGCCATTCAATTAGATCATGGCTGATCTGTATCTTAACTCCACCTACCCTCCTTGGTTCCATAACCATTAATACCCTTGCCCAACAAAAATCTATCATTCTCAATTTTGAAATTTTCAATTGACCTCCAGCTTCAGCAGCTTTTTGGGGGTGAGATTTCCAGATTTCCACCACCCTTTGTGTGAAGAAGTGCTTTCTGACATCACCCCTGAACGGCCACCTCTAATTTTAAGGTTATGCCCCCTTGTTCTGGACTTCGCCAACAGAGGAAATAGTTTCTCTCTATCTACTCTATCGAATCAAATTTCTCAATCATATTCTCTATACTTTTCTATTATAGACTTTCACTAGTCTTATGAATCCTGAGATAGCTCCATCTTCAATATGTTCTTTTGCTTTGTCCACGAGCAAGAGAGAGCAAGAGAGGTGCCAGAGATTATTGGTGCAGTCTTATACAAACATGAGGCGGAAGATTTTCAAGTAGTGCCCAAAACAACAATATGCTGCACTTATATATAGTCTTTAACGTAGGAAAACGTTCCAAGGCATTTCACAGGAGTGTAATTAGACAAAAAATAACATCGAGCCAAAGAAGACATTAGGAGGGGTGGCTAAAAACTTGGTCAAAGAGGTAGGTTTTTAAGGAGGGTCCTAAAGGAGGAGAGAGAGGTGGAAAGGCAGAGAGTTTTAGGGAGGGAATTCCCGAGTTTAGGGCCTAGGCGGCTGAAGGCAGGGCTGCGAATGATGGGGCGAAGGAAGTGACCATTTCTCCATGAACATTTCAAACAGGTTCCTACAATTGGCATAGGACACGGATTTGCATATTTATACAGCTTCCCACCTTTTTTTGGGCAGGAGTGCTGGGCGCCCATTGAAAGGCCTGCCTGAAAATTGAATCAGGCGGGCAAATGGGTGTCCAAGGTCTTCAACAGATCTTCCTCTGCTGGTCGCCAGTTTTTCAGGTGAGAAATGGGCAGCTGGGAGTTGAAAATCCCCCTGAGATCTCACATGAGTCTCCTGCTGAATGCAGGGGAGGACTCTGCTAATCCCAGAATGAAACTGGCCACTAGGTTCATAAGTGCAAGTTAGGAACGACCCCCTACTAGTTTAAAGGAAGAACATATATTAATCTAGTGCCTTTCATGAACTCAGGATGCTTCACAGTTAACAAAGTACTTTTTGAAGTGTAGTCACTGTTGTAATGCAGGGAAATGTGGCAGCCAATTTGCCCACATCAAGGTCCCACAAACAGCAGTGAGATAAATTATCACATTACCTGTTTTAATAATGTTGGCTCAGGGAATAATAGAATCTTTCCTTTTCCACCTGCAAGAAATGCTGAAGAGGTTGTTTGAAACATTCAAAAACAGGCTCCTGAAGCCTAAAACAAGCCCAGCGAGTAGCCCTGGTATGCTGAACAGAAAAGTTAGCTCAGTGGTAGTACTCTTACCTTTCAGTCAGAAGGTTATGGGATCATACCCAACATCAGGGCTTAAGCGCACAATCTAAGTCAATCTTCACTGCAGTGCTAAGGAAGTGGTGCATTGTCGGAGATATGGTCATCATCAGATAAGATATGAAATGTCTACCTGTTCAGGTAGATGTAAGATGCCGTAGCATAATTTGAAAAGCAGAAAGGTGTCCTAAGTAGCTGTATGCAAATTAGCTGCTGCATTTGCGTATGTAACAATAGTGTCTGTAATTCAATGGCTATAAGGATTTTACGTTCTGAGGATATGATAAGGTTACATCGCGTTACATCAAAACTACAGCACAGAAACAGGCCATTTGGCCCAACTGGTCTATCTTCCACACGTGGCTCCTCCCTCCCTACTTCATCTAACCCTATCAGCATACCTGTCTATTCCTTTCTCCTGCAAGTGCTTATTTAGCTTCCCCTTAAATGCATTTATGCTATTAGCGACTATTTTATATTTATGACCTCTAGTTTTGAACTCCCCCTCAAGTGGAAACATTTTCTCTACGTCTACCCTATCAAACCCTTTCATTATCTTATAAACCTCTATCAGGTCACCCCTCGGCCTTCTCTTTTCTACAGAAAAGAGCCCCAGCCTGTTCAGCCTTTCCTGATAAGTAGATCCTCTCAGTTCTGGTACCATCCTTGTCTATCTTTTTTGCACCCTCTCCAATGCCTCTATATCCTTTCTATAATATGGAGATCAGAACTGTTTACTGAACTCCAAGTGTCTTCTAACCAAGGTTCTATACAAGTTTAACATAACTTCTCTGCTTTTCAATTCTATCGCTCTAGAAATGAACCCCAGTGCTTGATTTGCCTTTTTTATGGCCTTATTAACCCGCATCGCTACTTTTAGTGATTTGTGAATCTGTACCCCAAGATCCCTTTGCTCCTCTATTCCATTTAGACTCTCCTTATCCAAGTAGTACATGGCCTCCTTATTCTTCCTACCAAAATGCACCACCTCACATTTAACTATATTGAAATTCATTTGCCAATTACACATCCATTCTGCAAGTTTATTACTGTCCTCTTGCATCTTGATGCATTCTTCCTTTGTATTAACTACACCCCCCAATTTAATGTAGTCCGCAAATTTTGAAATTGTACTTCGGATTCCCGAGTGCCAAATCATTAAAGTAAATTTGAACAACAGTGGCCCCAGCACTGATCCCTGTAGAACAACACTTCCCACCTTTTGCCAGTCTGAATAGCTACTTTTAACCCCTGCTCTGTTTTCTGTTTTGTAGCCAACTTGCTATCCATTCTGCAACCTGTCCCTGACTTCACATGCTCTGACCTTAGTCATGAGTCTACAATGGTTTTATATAAATACAGGGTTGACCCCCAGTCTGCGCTCAGCTGGAGTGGCGGTGGGAGGTGCTACAATTGGCTTCACCGGATCATTAAGGGGATAATTGGACAGATCTCTTGCTCTTGAGTGGTGTCCAGCGAACCCCACTGGTTTTCTCTTCTTTTGGTGAACTTCTTGGCCTCGAATTGGTAATCACCCAGAGAAATCTGGAGTTTACGGTGTGAGAATTGGAGGTAGACTCTGCAGTGCCCTCAAGCAAAAACATTAGTTTGGATTATGGCCCTTGTAGTTAGTAATACAGGTGTAAATGGATATGACTGGATCAGGCAGCACCTTACATTAATTAAAAATTTGTATCTCGGGTCTGACAAACCAATTGTTACTCTAACACAGAAGCACTGATTGGCATTTGATAAGTTAGTGCAAGCCATGTCTGGTGCTTAATGTTGGCATTTCCTCTCCCTGATATCTTTGCTTTTCTGTCTATGTCCTGACTGCCCCTACCCCATGATATTTGCCAATTTACTCATAGGGAAAAATAAAAGGACATTATTCCCATACTGTTGAGATGCCACAATGCCTCCTGTAATCTCACAGTATTACCAAAGGCTCCATCTTCCTCACAAGTGGTAATGGAATGTAAAAAAAATAAATCTGTTCAAAAATGTGGCGGTGGAGAAAAAAATCTTAGTGATGTTTTTGACACTGCGACATCACGAAGGGTTAACAAGAACCTGTGAATCAGTTTCCAGAAAGGCCTTGTACATTCTATGCACGTACAAATACGCACATCAATTCTATTTATTTTGGACTCAGCACTGCTGACAGGAACGTGCTGTACAGTCCCAGCTTATCTGGATGGTTCCCCCCCCCTCACTTACCAGTAAGAGGAGGAAAAACATCTGCTTCAGTAACATCCCGCTGGCACGGATCAAAATGAAGAAAAAAAAAAGCCTCAGGCTCTTATATCTATTCTCTGAGCTAATCAATCACCAGCACCATAAATCAATTCATTCATACAATTTTGTTTTCCACTGAAGTCTGTAGTTTTAAAATTAAAAGACGCCATGGGTCAGAAATCCTTGCGCAGGTTCCACCGCACAAAAAACTCCTAATCCCATTCTCGTTACCGAGGGGAGAAGCTGAATAGAAACTTGGCGCTTCACTCCGGGAAAGAAGGATCAGACTGAAAGCCACCCTATAGATAAAAAGAAAAAACTGCAAATGCCGGAAACTGAAATTAAAAAGGAAAGTAAAGATAGGTTCTGATGAAAGGTCATCGACCTGAAACGTCAACTCTGTGTTTCTCTCTCCACAGATGCTGCCTGACCTGCTGAATGTTTCCAGCATTTTCTGTCCTTATTTTATATTAGCGAGAGATTTTTCACCACACGGTTCAAGAAGGTGGTTCACCACCACCTTCTCAAGGGCAATTAGGAATGGGCAATAAATACTGGCCTTACCAGCAAAGCCATGAATGAATAAAAAAAAATTTACTCAGAGAATGGTGAGAATGTGGAACTTGCTACCACGTGGGGTGGTTGAGGTGAATAAGATCATGGGAACACCATCACCCCCAAGTCACACACCATCTTGACTTGGACGTTTATCGCCGTCACTTCACTGTTGCTGCATCAAAATCCTGGCTATATGTCCAAGTCAAGATGGTGTGAGGGGAACTTAGAGGTGATGGTGTTCCCATGATCTTGTATATAATGCTGCCACAATGCGCCGATGGTCACTAGTTCCAATAATAAACAATGAAAGAAATGACAGACTTACATCAATACATCCATGCTGAAATGTAAAATGATAATAATTCACACTTACCCATGATCCCTAAGAACATTAGGCGCAAAGAGCAATATAGCTCTGATGACGTCCATTCCATCTGCCCCACCATCCAGTGCCTCGTGGTCTTCGTACCTGGAGGTATTCAATGTCACAGATGAAGAAGCTTTCGTAAAATTCTGGATTTTTTTCCCTGTGATTCCCTCTCTTCTCTTTTCTTGCTGTAAATGGCATCATGCTATTTACCTCCCTCATTTTTTCAGGTGTCTGGTGCCATGCAGGGTTCCTTGGCCGGTAGAATGACTTGTTCATAGACCTGTACAGACTCAGGAGCCACAAATGGCTGGCAGGAGGTGAGCACAAGCAGCCCTGAGGAAGTAATGATGATTTCTCTCCCTCCCTTAAGAGATGCCGGGCTTCCGTTTAGTAGCCTAAATTTTCTGAGTACACGAGTACATAACACCATCTTGAAACAAAATTTCTGTGTGGATAGCATCCCATCTGTTATAGTAATTTAAGGAAACAATCCGAATCAACTAAGACCTTTTTTGTTCAAACTCCTGCAAAGGTTATTTGCCAAAAACTGTTTTGTAGGGAGGTCCTCATCTCTCACTGTATGAAAATACATCTTCAGGTCTTCACCGATCGACAGTCCAGGTCTTTCATAACCCGGGAGTTGTATTACTCTAAGATTACCTTTACTGCATTTAAAAGTGATCATCTCTTATGCCCCACGACGTGCTGTGGCTTAGCCCAATCATGTTCCCATCACAATAAAACAGCAGGAAATTGTGTTAATTCAGCTGAGAATGCAGGGACTGAGAGCCACAGGCTCTCCAACAGGTCCCCAGTTGTGGGACAAGATTGATCTGTCAGTTTGCTCTCTCCTAATTTACCTTTTCATTGTTATTTTCCCAGGATGCAAACTCCTATTCTTCCAGTGTCGGCTGGGATATCTATCCCTACGTACACCCCATACTGTTAAAAATTTTAGGCTTGATCCCATCATCCAGAAGAGATAAAAAGACTATGAATGCTGGAAGTTGGCAATAAAAACTGAAAATGCTGGAAATACAAAGCAGGTGGGTCAATATGTCAAAGAGAAAAGCAGATTGATTTTTAAATATGCTACATTGACTCTTCAGTTCTGATGCAGAGCCCAATCCAAAATGCCAACCTATCTATTCTCTTTCAGGCTCTGACCGACCTGCTGTTTAATTCCCGTGTTTTTACATAGAAATTACAGCACAGAAACAGGCCAACAAGTCCATGCTGGTGTTTATGCTCTACACGAACCTCCTCCTACCCTACTTCATCTAACCCTATCAGCATAACCTTCTATTTATTTCTCCATCATGTGTTTATCTAGCTTCCCCTCAACTACTCCTTGTGGTGGTGAGTTCCACATTCTAACCACTCTCTTTTCTGTTTTAATTTCCCATCACTGCCACAATTCCTATCATCACTTGCTGTGCTCAGGCCCTGCCAATCTTCAGCCTTTTGCTAGGACCAAACTACAAACATCTGAGAGACATTATGTGGAAATATTTGATACCGTGTCTGTAAGACAATGAAGCTCAGATTATAGGTGCTTTGGCATTGTTAAAGAATTGCTTAGGGGCCATCCAGAACTGTCAGTTTCATGAATGTAGACGGTGCAGGCAAGGGAGCTTTAATGATCTGTATATGCTTTATTACACATGTTTAAACAATTATCTCTTTCCATGAATTTTTTTACAGTACACTTTTGGGAGGATGAGGGGAAGGGGGAACAAGCAAAAAGCAGATTTTGTACTCTGGTGAAAATAAGAAGACAATAATGGACTGCTTGTAAAAGCTTTTTTTAAAATCTAGTGCTCATAAAGATGAAAGTTGTTAATTGTGGTGAATGGAAGCCTTTGCCCCTTTGGACAGCCACCACCTGCATCAACCACACCCAGATCCGGTACATCATGTACAGAACATTAAAACTGGCTACACTGCTCTAATAATGCACTGTGCTAAATTATTCATAGCTACCTTATCTCACTTCCCTTGATCGTCTCTTCCTTTGATCTATGGGCTATTAAAACAGAAGCTTGGCATCACCAGTTTTTGGCCTAGGTGCTGCGTAACCAGCGCACTCCTGAACCGAGGATTGATGGAAATTGGTCCTTGGGCCTCATTAACATACTCGGCACGGAGCTGCTGGTGCTTCTCACGCTTCCACAGGCAGCTCATCTGAGAGAAGCCATCAATGTTGGGCAGCTTGCCTTGCTGCTAAGTCCCAGGAGGTTGTGTTCCCCATATCCAAGCTCAAATCATCTCTATAAACTGAGAACAAAAGTGGACCGAGCACTGACCTCTGGGGTTCACCACCTTCAACTGTTCTCCAGTCTGAACAACACTTATTCACTGTAAATCTTTCCTTTCTGCCTTCCCTCCACACTGCTACATTTTCTCCTTTACCATAAAACTGATTTTTTTCTATCAAGTATATATTTTATATCCATTAAAAATTATATATCCAAATGGTATGGAAGGAATAGAAGGATATGCTGATAGGGTTAGAGGGAGGAGACTCATGTGGAGCATAAACACCACATGTTGAGTTGAATGGCCTGTTTCTGTGCTGTACATTCTTCAAAAAAAATTCTATTAAATTTGTTAAAAATGCCTTCCCTTTAACAAATCCACGCTGACTGCCCTTGATTTAACCCATGCATTTCTAAATGCTGGCTAATTTTATCTTGAATTCAGTTCGTGGCACCACGGGTGGCTCTGCTACACAGGAGGGGAGGAAGAAGAGTGGCAGGGCTATAGTGATAGGGGATTCAATTGTAAGGGGAACAATTGTAAGGTTTCTGCAGCCGCAAATGTGACTCCAGGATGGTATGTTGCCTCCCTGGTGCTCGGGTCAAGGATGTCACAGAGCAGCTGCAGGGCATTCTGGAGGGGTAGGGTGAACAGCCAGTAGTCGTGGTCCATATCGGTACCAACGACATAGGTAAAAAAAAGGGATGAGGTCCTGCAAGGTCAATTTAAGGTGTTAGGAGGTAAATTAAAAATCAGGACTTCAAAGGTAGTGATCTCAGGATTACTACCAGTGTCACATGCTAGTGAGTATAGGAACAGGAGAATAGACCGGATGAATGCGTGGCTGCAGGGATGGTGTGGGAGGGAGGGATTTAGATTCCTGGGACATTGGGACCGGTTCTGGGGAAGGTGGGACCTGTACAAGCGGACGGGTTACACCCGAGCAGGACTGGGACCAATATCCTCGCGAGGGTGTTTACTAGTGCTGTTGGGGAAAGTTTAAACTAGAGTGGCAGGGGGATGGGAACCTGAGCGGGGAGTCAGAAGGGAGTAAAGTTGAGAGCAGCAAGAGAGGGCAAGACCCAGGGGAAACTTACAATACAAATAGTACAAACAGTTGTTCAAGAACAAGTGAAAAGGAAAAGCGTACAGCAGCAGAAAGTGTACTTTAGGCACTACAGATAAAGTGAAAACTAGAAGGCATAAGGCAATTAACCCAGCATCAAAGCTGAAGGTCAGGCTAGGGTGTGTGGCCCAACTAAGACTTCTATATACAAATGCACGGAGTATAAGGAAGAAATTAAATGAACTACAGGTTCAAATTCAAATTAGAGGGAATGACATGATAGCTACTACTGAGACATGGCTGCAGGATGGTCAGGATTGGGAACTAAATATGCTGGGTTATAAGGTCTACAGGAGAGATAGGGAAAATGGAAGAGGGGGAGGAGTAGCCTTAATGATTAGAGATGAAATCACTTCAATGATAAAGGAGGAAATAACGAGAGGAAAGCAGCCAACAGAGACCTTATGGGTTGAATTGAGAAATAGGAAAGGATCTAAGACTATAGTGGGAGTTGTATATAGGACCCCTGGCAGCAGCTCTGAAGTGCTAGATTGTATAAATGCAGAGATTAGACAAGCGTGTAACAAAAGGCATAGTGGTCTTAATGGGGGACTTTAACCTTCACATAGATTGGGAAAAGCAGACTAGCAACTGTCAGAAAGGTAGTGAATTTCTTGAGTTTGTCTGCGATAGTTTTCTACAGCAGTATGTCCTAGAGGCAACAAGGGGGCAAGCTATACTAGATTTAGTAATGAGTAATGAACCAGATTTAGTTAATGGCTTAATTGTGCGTGAACATCTATCCAATAGCGATCATAACATGATCGAGTTCAATGTAGTGTTTGAAAGGGAAAAAAGTGAATCAGCTGCTCAAATTCTAGACTTGGGTAAGGCCGACTTCAATGGGATGAGACAGAGACTGCCCAAATCTGTTATTGGGTAAAACGACTGATGATCAGTGGGAAATGTTTAAAGAAACATTTAACGTGATACAGAATCGATTTATATCCCTGAGGGGCAACAACTCTACTTGCCAAAAAAAACAGCCATGGACAACTAAAGAGGTAAGGGACAGTATCAGACATAAGGACATACAAAAAGGCAAAAAATGGCACAGATCCTGGCGAATGGGAAAGATTCAAAGATCAACAAAGGGTCACAAAACAGATAGTAAGAGCTACAAAAAGAGAGTATGAAAAGAAACTCGCAAGGGATATCAAAACCAATACGAAGAACTTTTATAGTTATATTAGGAAAAAGAGGGTGCCCAGGAGCTGTGTTGGTCCCTTAAAAACTGAAAGTGGGGATATTGTCATTGACAATGGGGAAATGGCGGACATGTTGAACAATTACTGTGCATCAGTATTTACAGTAGAAAAAGAGGATAGCATGCCGGAAATCCCAAGAAAACTAATATTGAATCGGGGACAGGAATTCGATAAAATTAACATAAGTAAAGCAACAGTAATGAAGAAAATAACAGCACTAAAGAGTGACAAATGCCCAGGACCAAATGGTTTCCATCCCAGGGTTTTAAAGGAAGTAGGTGAGCACATTGCAGATGCCCAAACTATAATCTTTCAAAGTTCTCTAGATTCAGGAACTGTCCCTCTAGATTGGAAAATTGCACGTCACTCCACTTTTTAAGAAAGGAAAGAGAAGGAAACCAGGGAATTATAGACCAGTTAGCCTAACATCTGTTGTGGGGAAAATGCTGGAGTCTATAATTAAGGATAGGGTGACTGAACACCTCGAGAATTTTCAGTTAATCAAAGAGAGCCAGCATGGATTTCTGAAAGGTAGCTCGTGCTTGACAAACCTGATTGAATTTTTTGAAGAGATGACTAAAGTAGTGGACAGGGGAATGTCAATGGATGTTATTTATAAGGACTTCCAGAAGGCATTTGATAATGTCCCACATAAGAGACTGTTAGCTAAGATAGAAGCCCATGGAATCGAGGGAAAAGTACGGACTTGGTTAGGAAGTTGGCTGAGCGAAAGGCGACAGAGAGTAGGGATAATGGATAGGTACTCACATTGGCTGGATGTGACTAGTGGAGTCCCGCAGGGATCTGTCTTGGGGCCTCAATTATTCACAATATTTATTAACGACTTAGATGAAGGCATTGAAAGTCTCATATCTAAGTTTGCCGATGACACAAAGATTGGTGGCATTGTAAGCAGTGTAGATGAAAACATAAAATTACAAAGCGATATTGATAAATTAGGTGAATGGGCAAAACTGTGGCAAATGGAATTCAATGTAGACAAATGTGAGGTCATCCACGTTGGATCAAAAAAGGATAGAACTGGGTACTTTCTAAATGGTAAAACGTTAAAACAGTGGATGTCCAAAGGGACTTAGGGGTTAAGGTACATAGATCATTGAAGTGTCATGAACAGGTGCAGAAAATAATCAATAAGGCTAATGGAATGCTGGACTTTATATCTGGAGGACCAGAGTACAAGGGAGCAGAAGTTAAGATGCAGCTATACAAAACCCTGGTTAGACCGCACCTGGAGTACTGTGAGCAGTTCTGGGCACTGCACCTTCGGAAGGACATGTTGGCCTTGGAGGGAGTGCAACGTAGGTTTACTAGAATGATACCCGGACTTCAAGGGTTAAGTTATGAGGAGAGATTACACAAATTGGGGTTGTATTCTCTGGAGTTTCGAAGGTTAAGGGGTGATCTGATCGAAGTTTATAAGATATTATGGGGAACGGATAGGGTGGATAGAGAGAAACTATTTCCGCCGGTTGGGGATTCTAGGAGTAGGGGGCACAGTCTAAAAATTAGAGCCAGACCTTTCAGGAGTGAGATTAGAAAATATTTCTACACACAAAGGGTAGCAGAAGTTTGGAACACTCTTCCGCAAACAGCAATTGATACTAGCTCAATTGCTAAATTTAAATCTGAGATAGATAGCTTTTTGGCAACCAAAGGAATTAAGGGATATGGGGTAAAGGCAGGTATATGGAGTTAGATCACAGATCAGCCATGATCTTATCAAATGGGGGAGTAGGCATGAGCAGCTGAATGGCCTACTCCTGTTCTTATGTTCCTAGTATACACAACGAGAGGCTTCATTGTTAGCCCCCCCCACCGCCAAAGGTCACGTTATTGTATAACTAGATATTGGGAAGTAAATGTAAACTCCTGATTGAGGGATGCGGGGACTGCTTATGTCCAGTGAGGCCGAACCAGAGAGAATATCTTATGCAGATTGGAATTTATAACAGACCTGTACTCCAACTGGAAGAGGAGGCTTTTACTCCATTATACTGGGCTGGATTTGGACCCAGTCAGATTTGAGAGATGAAAAGACCAACTCAGTCACCAGCACCATGCTATGTTTTAGCTGAAGCTGTGGAGATATATTCAGCTTTCACAGGGTTAAATGGTAGCGTGGAGAATTTGTTGAGCTCGATTTACCTGAGGATCTCTGGCATTAGCCCAGACATATCTTCATGGAACACATATGGAGGATTACTGACGATGACATCCACTGATCCACAGACCCGAGCCAGCTCCTGGGAATCTGTGTGATACAAATGCTGGTTCAGGACAGACGTGACACTGCATTCTGCTGTACTCAATATCGCAGCCCCAAAACAAAGACTCATAGTACGTCTCAGAATATCTGGATTAGAACAAGTATTTTTTTTTAGGAACAGGAAACATGAACAGGCTTAAAAAGTCCATTCGTTTTTCATAGATCATCTCCACCTTTGCGTCACAACCTTCGATCCTTTCTCTCCAGAGTATTATCCTACATTATGAGCTTAAGTCCTGGAGTAGGGCTTAAATTCACAAAAAAAAGTTTGATTTTCCATTTAAAATATTCGCTGGCTTTTATTTTGACTTCAGGATCGCAGAAACTTTTCGGATTGTTTTTCTGCCCTTTTAGCCAGCATAAAGGTTTAAACAAACTGTGCCCCAAAAGGTCATTAACCCTCCGACTGAACTGTTGAGGAGAACACTACGGTCTGCCTCTTTGAAGTCATTTCTGAATGCTGCTTTTCTTTCATTAGAATTGCCAAATGCATTCCATTTCATTCACAAGAGTGTATTAAAAAAATGAAATTGGAAAGGCAATCAAAAAATTTTGATTACTGATTCCCCAAACACTGTGTATTCAAGCTAAAAATTGAGGTCTGCCAGTTAACCACAATTGCTGCTTGTTCTATTATTTTTTTTGAAAGACAGAATACGGTGATAAGGATTCTGTTTCACCTCTGGGTCTTACTATATTTACCTAGATATTGAGCAGATAAGGACATACTCTGGTTGATATGGGACACGAAATTCAATTATGGGATTGGCCAGTAGTGCGGAACCCAAGGAAAATATCTAGGGTGAAACCCCCAAAAATGTAACACCCATAAATGATTATTGATAAACCCACATATGTGAAAGGCCTGTTGTTAAGTCTTATGGCTTTCTCCCACATTATTGGAGGCAATTATAACCTAACTCACTGGGCTGGAATTCCACGGGATCGGGTGGAATGCTGGTTTCACACCCTGGCCGGGTCTGGCCTATATGTGACTCCAGACCCACAGCAATGTGGTTGATTCTTAATCACCCTCTGAAATGGCCTAGCAAGCCACTCAGTTGTAAAATCTTGCTACGAAAATAATAAGAATAAAACCGGACGGACCACCCTGCATCGGACCACTAGCCACCGGACACGACAAAGTCAAACCAAGCTCAGTCGACCCTGCAAAGTCCTCCTCACCAGCATCTAGGGACTTGTGCCAAAATTGGGAAAGCTGTCCCACAGACTAGTCAAGCAGCAGCCTGACATAGGTGTGATTCTGTGAGTATGGCTTTCAGCCAATGTCCCAGACTCTTCCATCACCATCACTGGGTATGTTCTGTCCCACCGGCAGGACAGACCCACCAGAGGTGGCGGTATAATGATATACAGTCAGGAGGGAGTGGCCCTGGGAGTCCTTAACATTGACTCCGGACCCCATGAAATCTCATGGCATCAGGTCAAACATGGACAAGGAAACCTCCTGCTGATTACCACCTACCGCCCTCCCTCAGCTGAAGAATCAGTCCTCCTCCATGTTGAGCACCACTTGGAGGAAGCACTGAGGGTAGCAAGGGCACAGAATGTACTCTGGGTGGGGGGGCTTCAATGTCCATCACTAAGAGTGGCTCGGTAGCGCCACTACTGTCTGAACTGGCTGAGTCCTGAAGGACACAGCTGCCAGATTGTGCCTGCGGCAGGTGGTGAGCGAACCAACACGAGGGAAAAACCTACTTGACCTCGTCCTCACCAATCTACCTGTCGCAGATGCATCTGTCCATGACAGTACTGGTAGGAGTGACCACTGCACAGTCCTAGTGGAGATAAACTCCCGGTCTTCTCACTGAGGACACCATCCAATGTGTTGTGTGGCACTACCACTGTGCTAAATGGGACAGATTCAGAACAGATCTAGCAGCTCAAAACTAGGCATTCATGAGGCGCAGTGGGCCATCAGCAGCAGCAGAATTGTATTCCAGCACAATCTGTAACCTCATGGCCTGGCATATTCCTCACTCTACCATTACCAACAAGCCAGGGGATCAACCCTAGTTCAATGAGGAGTGTAGAAGAGCATGCCAGGAGCAGCACCAGGCATACCTAAAAATGAGGTGCCAACCTGGTGAAGCTACAACACAGGACGACAAGCATGCTAAACAGTGGAAGCAACATGCAATAGACAGAGCTAAGTGATTCCACAACCAACGGATCAGATCAAAGCTCCGCAATCCTGCCACATCCAGTTGTGAATGGTGTGGACAATTAAACAACTAACGGGAGGAGGAGACTCTGTAAACATCCCCATCCTCAATGATGGCAGAGTCCAGCATGTGAGTGCAAAAGACAAGGCTGAAGCGTTTGCAACCATCTTCAGCCAGAAGTACCGAGTGGATGATCCATCTCGGCCTCCTCCCGATATCCCCACCATCACAGAAGCCAGTTTTCAGCCAATTCAATTCACTCCACGTGATATCAAGAAATGGCTGAGTGCACTGGATGCAACAAAGGCTATCGGCCCCGACAACATCCCGGCTGTAGTGCTGAAGACTTGTGCTCCTGAACTAGCCAAACTGTTCCGGTACAGCTATAACACTGGCATCTACCCAACAATGTGGAAAATTGCCCAGATATGTCCTGTCCACAAAAAGCAGGACAAATCCAATCCGGCCAATTACCACCCCATCAGTCTACTCTCAATCATCAGCAAAGCGATGGAAGGTGTCGTCGACAGTGTTATCAAGCGGCACTTACTCACCAATAACCTGCTCACCGATGCTCAGTTTGGGTTCCGTCAGGACCACTTGGCTCCAGACCTCATTACAGCCTTGGTCCAAACATGGACAAAAGAGCTGAATTCCAGAGGTGAGGTGAGAGTGACTGCCCTTGACATCAAAGCAGCATTTGACCGAGTGTGGCACCAAGGAGCCCTAGTAAAACTGAAGTCAATGGGAATCAGGGGGAAAACTCTCCAGTGGCTGGAGTCATACCTAGCACAAAGGAAGATGGTCGTGGTTGTTGGAGGCCAATCATCTCAGCCCCAGGACATTGCAGCAACAAAGGCTAGAGGCTCCTCAGTGCAGTGTCCTAGGCCCAACCATCTTCAGCTGCTTCATTAATGACCTTCCCTCCATCACAAGGTCAGAAATGGGGATGTTCGCTGATGGTTGCACAGTTTTCAGTTCCATTCGCAACCCCTCAGATAATGAAGCAGTCCGTGCCCGTATGCAGCAAGACCTGGACAACATTCAGGCTTGGGCTCACAAGTGGCAAGTAACATTCGCGCCAGGTAAGTGCCAGGCAATGACCATCTCCAACAAGAGAAAGTCTAACCGCCTCCCCTTGACATTCAACGGCATTACCATTGCCAAATCCCCCACCATCAACATCCTGGGGGTCACCATTGACCAGAAACTTAACTGAACCAGCCACATAAATACTGTGGCTACAAGAGCAGGTCACAGGCTGGGTATTCTGTGGTGAGTGACTCACCTCTTGACTCCCCAAAGCCTTTCCACCATCTACAAGGCACAAGTCAGGAGTGTGATGGAATACTCTCCACTTGCCTGGATGAGAGCAGCTCCAACAACACTCAAGAAGCTCGACACCATCCAGGACAAAGCAGCTCCCTTGATTGGTACCCCATCCACCACCCTAAACATTCACTTCCTTCACCACCGGTGCACCGTGGCTGCAGTGTGTACAATCCACAGCATGCACTGCTGCAACTCGACAAGGCTTCTTCGACAGCACCTCCCAAACCCGCGACGGGGTGTAAAACCAGCGGTGCACCCGATCCGGTCAGTTTCCTGACGGACGGGTTAGATTAAAATTGCCACCATTGTCCAATCTATCAGGGGCACAAGGGCATGATTTTAACTTGGAGCCGGGAACTCAGCAGGTGGGTGGATTTACGCGTGGGGAACCCGGATGTCAAGTGTGTGCGTTTAAATCCACAATCACAACTCGATTGCAGGCAATTCTCCTTGCTTCCGGGTTTTGCGGAGCGGGCCTACTGTGCGCCCGAATGACGCGTTTAAAGTCCACTACTTAAAGGGCCAGTCCAAGAATGGATTTTGAAGGAGAAAGGAGAAATGGAGTCCAGGTAAGCAAAGGCTGCCCCTAGATTTAATGATGCCTCCCAGGATGTATTGCTGGTTGCAGTGAGAGCCAGGAGGGAGGTAATATTTCCAATAGATGGCAGGAAGAAACCTGGCTCTGTAACCAAAAATGCTTGGCTTCAGTCCCATCTTCATTTTCCTCCTCCTCAGATGTACTGTGGAATAGATCCATTGCCCCCCGCCCCCCCCCCCCACCAATCCTGATCTTCTCAGTATAAATGTAGGTAAATTTGTCTGAACACAAGAATTCTCGGTCTCAACAAAGAAATCTCAGTCTAAACACAAAGAATTCTCAGGCAAGCGTTTGTCTGAGAGAACTGAGTGCCTAGCTGCAATACCTCACCTTTTATTGAGATGTGTCAATCACAGGTTTAAAAGGGTTAAGTGAGCTTCCGTTGCAACTTGCCTCTGTTTCAATGGCATGTTGTGGAAGCCACGGGAGACATGTTCAGGAGTAGTTAAATCCGTTTCTGTTGCCAAATCAAAAAAAAGTAAAGTTCCTAAAGTGTTTCAACTACCTGAATTGGCCCTTTAAATATCAGCCCGCCAGCAGTAATTGGGGACGGGACTTCTGGGTTTCTGTTGTGTGCATGCATCCTAACGTGCCTGCGTTAAACAGTGGGTGCGTTGGAGCCGGGATGAGGTGCCGCTCCAAAAAGCTGCTAATTTAACCTCTTACCTGCCTAGTCTTTTCTTCTATCCTGGCTTTTCTCTCTCTCTTGCCCACCACTCTCCACTTCACGAAGCTCAGTCTCCTGAACTATCTAATGACAACATGAAATCTAACCCCCTCTGACGGAACACAGTTTTAATGTAATAAATCACCGCCAGTATCACCATCATACAAATGTCTTCAAAATTATTATATGAACCTCCTTAAAATTTCGGTCTGGTTTTAGCAGTCCTGTATACAAATTACAAAGCAACCAACATCACTAAAAGAGATTATCTGGTCATCATCACATTGCTGTTTGTGGGAGCTTGCTGTACGCAAATTGGCTGCCGGGTTTCCTTACATTACAACAGTGACTACACTTCCAAAGTACTTCAATGGCTGTAAAGCACTTTGGGGCGTCCTGAGCTCATGAAAGGCGCTATATAAATGCAAGTTCTTTCTTTCTTACAAAGTAGCATACCGATGAATTCGAAAAAATAAGCACCATGATTTATTTTCCATAAAGCCGCAGTATCCAAACATCATCCAGCCCAGCCCAATATAAATAATTTAACAAAATTGAAAAGAGAAAGAGAGAATGCACAGGTGAAAGTGGCCTGCTAAGATGATTCTACTGATAGTCGTTTCTACGAGTCTGTAACCCAATCTGTCACCACAAAGCAAAATAACCTGATACTGGCCATGTCACCAGAACCGTGCATTTACTTATGTTGCAGCATCTGTAGTCTGCACCCACTGGCATCACACTTCCTGCATGTGCAAGAATGTGATGTCAGCAAGAATTCCCAGCCTGGGCTGGGAATTTCCAAAATGAACAAATACAAAACTAAACTTTGCATTCAGCATGCTTACGCTACAGCAGTGGCTCTGGGAGCTCTACACCACAGCCCTGATTTTCTGAGACCATGCTGACACTGTAGTGGTTAGATAGGAGCAGGCATGCTGCTAGTCAGGACCTCGTGTGCTTAATTTTGGAGCTAAAAATGAGGCTGTGCTATTGGCATGCACGGGCCCTCACTGAAATATCTTAAATGATTTTTAACAGGTCTAAGTGACCAATGTCCTCTGTTGTTAGGAGTTTACACAGTGGGGTCAGTAGCCATGGATACATAGGATAACAGCAGAGGGACACATTGCGCTGGACACCTCATCTGTTTGGTGTTCAGCAGGTCCATCTCCACCTTCATAAAAAAGCTGCCATGGAGCTATGACTCAATGCCTCAACCAAAATGCAAACTCCTATTCTTCCAGTGTCGGCTGGGATATCTATCCCTACGTACACCTCATATCGTTAAAAATTTTAGGCTTGATCCCATCATCCAGAAGAGATAAAAAGACTATGCATGCTGGAAATTGGCAATAAAAACTGAAAATGCTGGAAATACAAAGCAGGTGGGTCAATATGCCAAAGAGAAAAGCAGATTGATTTTTAAATATGCTACATTGACTGTTCAGTTCTAACGAAGAGCCCCATCCAAAATGCCAACCTATCTTTTCTCTTTTGGGCTCTGACTGGCCTGCCGTGTAATTCCCGTGTTTTTACATAGAAATTACAGCACAGAAACAGGCCATTCAGCCCAACTGGTCTGCTCCACACGAACCTCCTCCTACCCTACTTCATCTCATCCTATTCGTGTACCTTTCTATTCTTTTCTCCCTCGTGTTTATCTAGCTTCCGCTTAAATGCATCTATGCTATTCGCCTCAACTACTCCTTATGGCAGCGAGTTCCACATTCTAACCACTCTAGGTAAAGAAGTTTCTCCTGAATTCCCTATTGGATTTATTGGTGACATCTTATATTTATGGCCCCTAGTTTTGGTCTCCCCACAAGTGGAAACACCTTCTCTACGTCTATCCCATCAAACCCCTTCATAATTTTAAAGATCTTCACTTTCACCTTCCTCCTGATATCAGCAAACTTCTTCCTCATTTGGTGGCAGGTGTGAGGGACCTGGATGACTGCATTGATTCAATCGGCAAACTCCCTCCATGCAGCTTCCACCTGAGCTTTTATTAGAAGGTGACTTTCATCTCCAAATAGGGCCACTCTCCTTTTGTGCACTTTTGGACCTCCAACCCTTTAGCATCTAAAGTAGCAGCGCAGACCACGTCTCCACTGTACCATTGTCATTAGTCCATTAGATCATTAGTCACCTTTTCTGGCACCACCACAACTTCTCCTTTAATGGTGAGCTGCAGCCCTTTAAAAGCTGATGTCCTCTTGGATTTTCTACTCCCCCAGCAAAGTGTGCTACAGGCCAAGCTCTCTGTGCAATCTTTTTCATGTTCCGGTAGCCTATTCAAGTTTGGGGAGTTAGGAAATCCTGTTGGAGAATTTAGTGTGGTCCACTCTCTGAGCTCCAGCTCAATCCCACTTTTGTCACTATTAGAAAATAAGTGGGGTGAGTGGTTCCTGAAGGATAGAAAATTAAAAAAAGGATAAACACAAAGTTAAAAAAGATAACTCCTGTGTGCATGGTTTTACATACCTGATATAATATTGAGCTGTGATTCTTGAAGCCTGTGCTGAACACACAACCTGCAAAAGCAATCAGCAAAAAAAAATTATGGTATTGCGTTATCGTATCTGTTTCTCAGTGAAAACAAAAAAAAAAAGAGCGACCTTGCCTGTAATAAAGCTATTCTTTAATAATCAGGCCCACTGGCTTGTGATGAATGAATAAGTCAAATTCCATTTTAATTTCACCGGAGGGTAAATTCAGCCCAGGTGTATTCCCAATGCGGAGCCTTGCTTGACAGGAGCGGTTGATCGAAGAATCGGGTGAAGAGGTCAGCATGCCCCAATTCGCCGCTCTCCTGATTTTCCAATCATTCATTAAATTCATTAAGCGTACCATCACTGATTTTACCTTGGTGTACTGGGATTTTTGCCAGTGTTTTAGGAATTGCATTCTGCAATTCTGTACATTTAAATTTGAAGCCAAGAGTCCTAGTGTATAACTAAGCCCTGACCACAGCAGTAGGTTCACACTCCCGACATGCAGTGAGCTTAAGACGTCAAACATAGCGTTAGGGAGACAGGGAGTAAAGGCCAAGCGCATTCCCACATGGACGATGGTAAGAGCTACCCAGAGTAACTGCTGAAAGTACTCACGGAGAGAGGAAAGGGACCAGATGGCATACCTCTCTCCTCTTGCCTATAGTATTGGTAACAAAAAGTAAGAACACAAAGCATACTACGACCGCTATTATGTTTGCCTACACTACAATAGTTAATGCACTTCAAAAACTAATTCATTGCATGAAGCAGTTCGAGACATTTTGACATGAAAGGTGCAACATGAAAGCAAATATTATACCTACCATGTACCACTAAATCATTCCTAAATAAGCATGCAAGTGCTCTTTGAAGCCAGAATCACTATCACTGGTAATTCCATTAGAAAAAAAACCTTGGACAGCACATATATATTTTATACAGGAGATGTTGTCTGCATAATATACTGTGATACTTGCAAAGATCTGACAGACTATTCTCAGACTGTGGTTTAGGGTGTTCGGGATGTGATGTAAGTTTTCGTGGAACCTTTAATCATCACAATTCCATTACTGCTTCCCCTGGCCAAACAGGATTACCAAAACAAACATATCTAGACAGTGATCAGATTCCAAGTAATTTGCGAAATTGTTGCATGTTGCCATTCACAATTTCCCTGTGGAGTATGAAGATTAAATTATTCACCCACACAAGAAATTCAATTGACAAATTTGTCACCTGAAGTCATAAATACTACTACCAGTTAAAATTCTCTTGTTGGGAGGATTTAGAATATCTTGCTACGTTTTGGGATTTTGACACTAGGGTTTTCCTTGGGTTCAGCATCACCAGGTATTCTCATAAATGTAAATGTAGCAAGACCCAGGGGTTGAACGATGAACCGTTGCTACTGTACTCTGGCTTACTGGAATAGATCACGTGCCGCCACATGATCTTCTCGGCTTTGAAGATGGAAGAATCTACACTGTGCCTAACTCAGGCTATAAACCAATTGGCAAATTTACTTTATTTAACATTAAACAAATAAATGAGCAGTACTCAGTATAAATAGTACTACAATAACAACGTGCACTTATTTAGCGCCTTTAAAGCAGAAAAAAATAGTACCCAGGTGCTTCACAGAAGTGTAATCGGACAAAAATTGACACTGAGCTAAAGAACGCAACATTAGGAGAGGTTCATCCGCATACTGGGACCAACCACAAACATGCCTTGATGACAGGTGTTGGGGTTTGGCACCTGTTTGCGACAGGCAGTGATTTCTTCATGGGGTGGGTGGGGGAAACTGTACTGTTTAAAATAAATATTCAGAAGTATTTATTTTAAATAATTCTGGTTCTCCACCCCCCCTCCCACACTGCTGAGGAAACCCTTGAACAAATCCCATCACTGCAAGCTGGTACCCTTCCAGATGTGATCTTCAAGCTACCCTTAGAAGACCAAAGGAATGGGAGTCCTTTGTGGGGGGAGGGACGAATACAGAGAGGGGGTGGCAGTGGGGACGTGGGAGGCAGCATATGTCCTTCAAGCTGGGTGACTCTGTGCAGAATAGTGCCATTTATCTTGGAGGCACAGCTGGGAAGTCTTAGCGGGTAAGTAAGCAACAGTGCTATGTACTTTGGAGGCCAAACTTGGAGAACTCAATTGGAGATAAATAAAATGAATAGGTACATTTAATCGCAACAGAAAACTTGACAGGAAAAGTATGACAAAAAAACGGATGGAAAGTTGAGCAATGTCAGTGGAACATAGAAACAGAAGTAGATCATTCAGCCCCTTGAGCCTGTTCCACCATTCAATTAAATCATGGCTGACCTGTATCTTAGCTCCATCTACCCGCCTTGGTTCTGTAACCCTTAATACCGTTGCCTAACAAAAATCTATCAATCTCAGTTTTGAAATTTTCAATTGACCTAACCTCCACAGCCATTTGGGGGAGAGAATTCCAGATTTCCACTACTCTTTGTGCAAAGAAGTACTTCCTGACATCATCCCTAAGCGGCCTAGCTCTAATTTTAAGGTTATGCCCCCTTGTTCTGGATTCCCCCACCAGAGTAAATTCTCTCTCTTTAACTACCCTATCAAATCCTTTAATCATCTTAAACACCTCAATTAGATCACCCCATTAACCTTCTATACTCAAAAGGTTGTGAATTTTGCTACTTTTTCATTTTTGCTCCACAGATTTGCACCAAGGATTACCTCCAGATCAAGCACAGCGCGGCTTAAATTGCTTTTAAGTTGTGGCTCTGTTTGAAAGTGGCACTTAACTTGTTTCTCTGATTTATATCCCAGCAGACATCAACCAGCAGGGCTGCCTGCAAACTGGGCAGCATTTCTCAAGAAATGAAAAAAATGGGTCTCCACTGCTCCAAGAACAGTGTAAGTCAACTTTTATACTTCCAAATGCAGCTGATTTGGACATACTGTCGTATGCAGCTTTGCAATCCGAAAACATCGCTGGACGCAAGGCAAAGTTTCCTGAGCGAGATTGCCAATTTCATGCCAATTGGTACCAAATTACAGACAGTTTGTAGGCTCGTGTCCACTACTGAGACTATCACAAACTCAATTCACATGGGAATCCTAAACGGGAGAGGACACTTTTGTCCCATCAATCTGGACTGAATATGAATCCCAGAGGTGAAAGGACGAGGTTTTAAACCTACTTCACTACTCAGTCCTCAACAGTAAAACACAAACATCCAATTATGCAATCTGATCTTTTAAAAGAAGTGATTCCTTGCATGGCTAAGAAGATTGCATCTTTATGCTGGCTGGGAAATTTTGAATGGAAACACCTGATGCAACTAAATACCTGGAATCCAATTGGCATGTGAATAAAATTTATCCGGGCTCATCAGTACAATGTTAAAATGACAATTTGATTGCAATGATAAAAGATTTTACCAAAAAGCTTTAAACCACAGTAAGTTACAAATCACATACTGCCTGTGTAAACTGAATAAGAATTAATGCACTCAGTTCAGCCTAATTCTTGCCTTTCAACAATAAATTTTCAAACCATCCACACTTAAAGCGGTCTTCTTGCTCGGTGTTAATGCTGTAGCTTTTCACCAAAGCACTCTCCAATTCATCTCTCATAGTTAATAACCTCCAGTCTGCCTTAGTTGTTACAGAAACCATCTTATGCACATCCTCCGTACGATACCCAGATATAATACTCTGACACACACATGGGATTTCCCCCCAGATTTTCCCTGTTCTCTGCTGAAGGCGTTACTCTTCCTAGGACATGGTTATAGAAGAGTTAGCATGCCTACTGTATCTGACTCAACTGACCATTCTTTTTGTGTAAGCTGAGACAGTGAGCATTGGCAGGCTGTTTGACTACAGGGTCATCATATCGATGACCTGATCTTGTTGTCACGCAATTTCGATTCACAAGTGCGCTTTCCAGTAGGACAGTGATCAGAAGCAGGAACTGACTCATTTGTTTTCCCTAGTCTAAGGACATTGAGGCCAACTGCAGAATCCAGAATAGTGGCTGAGTGAAATCAGCTAACACAGCACAAACCGGGACCTACCTGAAATAGCACACCCCAATTCATACACTTTCTGTATGTCTCCTAAAAGCACACTATGAAGTATGTACTGTCCTCTATAGTCATTACTGTTACAAGATTACAGTCTTGCCTTTACTCTCTGGTATATATTACTTTCTGGTTTGTACTGAGTCAGTTGATCTCAGCCACTGCAGCAGACGGGCAGTACAACGGACTTCAGATCCCCAGGGCTTGGGAGCAGAAAAATGTAGCCAGGACTCCTGGTCCTGATCACTATCCAGTGTGTACTGCTGGAAAGTGAGCAATGAAACATGCACAGACTGCAAATTAAACCAGGTTCAGCCATGATGTTCTCAGTGGATGCAAAACCTGCATTTTCCTCGAGGGTGGGTTCACCACTGGAGGAGGGTGGGTTCACCACTGGAGGAGGGTTAGGACAGGATACCCACCTTCCTGGGGTGAGGGGATCATTAGTTGTGCAGAGTGGGTTCCTGGTAGTATCTTTGCTACCAAGTAGCAGCCTGTTGTTGCGAGGGAAGGAAACTTGGCAGTGTTGCTGTAAGACATCTGCTGAAGCACCTAGAAAGGGAGCAGGCTGAATTAAAGGGGCCAGGAGAACGTCGAAGATCTGAATGAAATTTTTCCTTTAGGTCTTAGACTCGGTTGAGGCTTAAAATCGGTCAGCGGCTGGGGCCAGAAGAGATGGAGTGGTGACCACCATTTGACCCGCTCTCTCTAAAAAAAAAGGGGGCTTCATTGGTCCTTCCTCTGCTGCCCTGGGACCACCTGACACCCCTCTCCTGGTGGTCTCTGGGGTTGGCAGGAGTAGTAGCAGAAGGCAGGGAAATAAGGTGGGATGCCGCAAGCCTGTCTTCCTGCTGTCGTTTACATGCAGTGAGATGGTGAAGGGACAACTGGCCTCCTACCTTGCTTGGGTGCAAGGGTCAGAAAAATTGTTGGCAGCACTGGTGGCGGTGGGGGGGTATTGGTGGGGGGTAGACAATGCGACGGTAGGTCTCCCTGCCTGATTTCCCTTGATCTCCTGCCACTATATTCCCTGATTTCAGGTGGTATAGCAAAGGAAAATCCAGCCCTGTTTAGGCTCACACATGAAGAATGGCCATTTTGGACAGGTTCCAGAGCCCTTTTAAGCGTCCTTTTAAGAAGAGAAGCACTTTCAGAACACAGGAGAATTTGCATTTATACAGCGCCTTTCATGATCTCAGGACGTCCCAAAGTGCTTTACAACCAACGAAGGACTTTGAAGTGTAGTCACTGTTGGAACGTAGGGAAACGCAGCAACCAATTTGCGCACAACAAGGTCCTACAAACAGCAACAAGATAAATGACCAGGTGATCTGTTTTAATGACGTTGGTTAAGGGATAAATGTTGACCGGGGAGAACTCCCCCTGCTCTTCTTCAAATAGTGCCGTGGGATCTTTAACGTCCAGCTGAGAGGGCTGATGGAGTTTGGTTTAACGTCTCATCATGTGGTCACTGAACTTGATCACATGATGCTCAACAGTTGATTATTAGAAAATATTGGTCACTACATAATCTAAATACCAGCAACATATATAATATTAATATATTGTTCACATACATTGCAAATAATTTATGAATAGTGCTTCAACACATATGATCCAGAGCGACCTTCCATTACCTTTCAGCATTTTCTCTAGTGAGGGTCACAGCATCTGCACTTTTATCTACCGCCACAGCACGACTCTGCAAAACAAAGCAATTCAATCAGGAAAAGTGACGGAGCAACACTAAAGTCCACGACAGAGCTATACTTACTGGGAGAGAGCATCAGTAAGATACAGTTAAATGGCGGAATTTGGAAAAAACATGCAATCGCTAAATGAGGAAATAGCTAGTTACGCCATAAAAGACAGGTGTGAATATTATTTAGCACAAAGAAAGAGGAGAGAGAAACAAAAGAGAATAAACAAGGGGATGAGAACTATGGGAAGGATGAGCGAGAGAGAGAGAGAGAGAGAGAGAGAAGGGAAGGTGGTGAGAAAAGAAGGATAGAGAGAAAATGGAAGGGAGAGAAGGGAGAGAGAGATAGAGAGGGACAGAAGGAAAGTAGAGAGATAAACAGAATGAAAGGTCATGAGGGAAATACAGAAATAGAAATGAAGTGAGATAGAGAGACAAGGGGAAAGAGGTAAGATAGAAATAGAAGGGAAGGAGGTGAGAGAGACAAACGAAGGAAAGTGGAAACAGAGAGAAGCAAGTGGAGGAGAGGGAATGTTTATCAGACTCACCAGTGTTAGTATTCTTAGTTAGAATGCCATGAGAGGCTGCGAGTTATTTGGTGGAATCGGTTATAAAACGATTTCAAAATTACTTAATTTGATTGCTTTTGCTTATATTGTGTCAGCAGTGGCTCAGTGGGTAGTACTCTCGCTTCCGAGTCAGAAGGCTGTGGGTTCAAGTCCCACTCCAGAGACTTAAGCACATGACCTAGGTTGACACTCCAGTGCAATACTGAGCGAGTGTTGCACTATCTGAGGTGCCGTCTTTTGGATGAGACGTTAAACCAAGGCCCCGTCTGCTCTGTCAAGTGGACGTTAAAGATCCCATGGCACTATTTCGAAGAAGAGCAGGGGAGATCTCCCCGGTGTCCTGGCCAATATTTATGCCACAACCAACATCACAAACAGATTATCTGGTCATGATCACATTGCTGTTTGTGGGATCTTGCTGTGCACACATTACATCAGTGACTACACTTCAAAAGTACTTCATTGGCTGTAAAGTGCTTTGGGATGTCGTGAGATTGTGAAAGGCACTCTTTAAATCCAAGTTCTTTCTATCTATATTTAAGAATGACATGGTGCATAATCAAGCCATTAGGAAGCAATAGCTTAAAAAACAAACATGTAATATAATTTTGCTCTGAAGCTTCAGTAGAATTAAGTGGGACTACCATTGCACTGTCAGCACTGTTTTCAAATAAAACAAAGACAGAAAAAATAAGAGAATATTAAAATGAATAAGAATGATTTTTTTTTAACAGTTTTACGGCAAAGTTCCAGTTCAAATATACCATTAAAGGAAAGGGCTTTAATGAAGAAATTGGCAACACCCACTTGTTTGAAGAAGTGCAACAAGCTCAGAATTATGGCACCAGATCCACACCCAATTTCCAGGAACAGAGGGCTGGCAGCCCGATGGGAGTTCTGGCACTGAGTCTTTTCAACATAAAATGAAACGTCCTCTTCTTTGGTAAGTTCTGACAGTACCAGACTAACCAACTCCTAAATTAAAAAAAAAACCCAGAAAATCAACATAAAAGAACTTCCATTTATTTTGTACTGACTGCTGCACAGACAGACCAAGGCAGCTTGCTGTGCCCATATGATTATAGGTTTCATTAAGATTAGAATCCTTCCCCCCTCCCCCACTTCATCGTTCAATTAATGAGTTGGTTCCATGAGATCATTTTATTGCTCTGTAATAGTACCTAAATCAGTGTTTTCCTCAGGACTTTTAGTTCTTAGCCCCCTCACTGTAACAACCAGACAACACCATGACTGTGATGTAACACACACTGCCTTCGTATAAAATATACACTCTCAGTAGCAGTGGGTAAATGCCCACTGTGGTACTCAGCCATGCAGATATGAAAAGTCTCAAGTTCAATCTACTTAGTTAGCTGATCTCAGCCAATGGAGCAGCAGAGGTGCTATAGTTAGACTCCTGGTCTGGGCTGGGCGGTGGGTAAAATCAAACAGAGTTCCCACTCCTGACCCCCATCCATGTTACCTATACTGAAAGGTACACATGGATGCTGAATGAGCACAGGATTCGGCTCAACTGTGATTCCTTCCATGGTTGGATACCCCAGCACTCGCTGCCTAAGCTCACACATGAGGAATGGTCATCTGGGTCAGGCACAAGAAACCCATGGAACTATTGCTCACCAAAAGCCTGCTCCTTCAGCAAGGGAAGAGAGAAATGGTGAGAAAATTTTTAAAATGTATTGCAGTCCAGGGGCTGAAATACTTACTTGCCTATAATTCCCCTGTGCTGTCAGGAGAAGGTTTTTAGATTAGGGCACTAAGTGGCAGCCGGGCACTCTAATAGAGAAATGCATTGTGCCGGTCACCTCTTGTGCAACTCACAATGACTGTCTACAGAGAGACACTGATTGAGGTCTGGGAGCAGGTTCCTATCCAGTTGTCTTGGTTGTGGATAGTGGGTGTTGCAGCAAAGACTCCAGAGAGGAAAAATGAGTGTAGAAAAGGTAAATAACTATACAGATAACTCCACAATGACATCTGTCAGTCAGACCACGTGATGCTTGGCCTACATCTTAAACTGATAAAACAACAAGCTGCCTGGGGCCAGTTGTTGGAAACCTACTCAACACGAACTACCCCCTTAGCACAGCAACCCACCCACTGCCCATGAGCAGTGCTAACCAACCCCAGCCCCAACCCCAACCAACATGACCACTTGTATGTAGGACACTGCCACAATCCTAACTATCCTCAGAACCCAATTACCCGGTCGGTAACTGGAGGACAGAGATTTAAGGTAATTGGCAAAAAAAAAGATGAGGAGAATTTTTTTTTACGCAGCGAGTTGTTATTGATCTGGAATGCACCTCCTGAAAGGGTGGAGGTAGCAGGTTCAATAGTAACTTTCAAAAGGGAATTGGACAAATACTTGAAGGGGATAATTTTGTAGGGCTATGGGGAAAGAGCAGGGGAGTGGGACTAATTGGATAGCTCTTTCAAAGAGCTGACACAGGCACAATAGGCCGAATGGTCTCCTTCTGTGCTGTAGGTGAGGAGGGGAAGGGGATCATTTATTTGTCTGAGATTTTGTTCCAGATTGTTCTTTGCCTGTCTATTGCAGAAAATCTTCTCCAGATCGCACACCAATGCAGCATAACATGTACTGTACCATACACTGAACTAACACAAGCTGTAATACTACACTTATAGTTACAAATGGGAACAAAAGTCCAGAATATATAACAGCCATGATGTGGAGATGCTGGTGATGGACTGGGGTGGACAAATGTAAGGAGTCGCACAACACCAGGTTATAGTCCAACAGCTCAGGTGAGTGACGAAGGAGCAAAGCTCCAAAAGCTTGTGATTTCAAATAAAGCTGTTGAGCTATAACCTGGTGTTGTACGACTCCTCACAGAATATATAACAATGCATTGCTCAGCTTCCATCTGTGAGTGTGAAGATTGTAGTCAAAGTGAAAGAAAGAACAAACTTTCATTTATATAGCGCCTTTCACAACCTCAGCACATCCTAAATTGCTTAACAGCCATTGAAGTACTTTTGAAGGGTCGTCACTGTTGTAATGTAGGAAATGCGGCAGCTAATTTATGCACAACAAGCTCCCACAAACAGCAACGTGATAATAACCAGATAATGTTTTTTTTGTGATGTTGATTGAGGGATAAATATTTGCCAGGACACCGGGAAGAACTCCCCTGCTGTTCTTCGAAATAGTTGTAAACAATTTTACAACACCAAGTTATAGTCCAGCAATTTTATTTTAAATTCACAAGCTTTCGGAGGCTACCCCCTTCCTCAGGTGAACGATGTGGAAATAGTGGCATGGGTTCCCTCAGTCCTGCACTGGAGTGTTAGCCTATATTCTGTGCTCAAGTCTCTGGAGTGGGACTTGAACTCATGACCTTCTGACTCAGAGGTGAAAGTGCTACCCACTGATCCAAGGCTGACACAAACTCAGCACAGGTCAGGGATCAAACCAGGGGGCCTCCTGATTTGTAGAACACTGAGCCACCTGGAGAATCTCCTGTACTGATTTCCCAACACCAACCAATTTATTTTAATAATATTTAAATGACACAAAACAAGCTGATAGCCAAAGTGAGTGCATTCAAAACCACTGCAGTGCGCAAATTGGCTGCTGTTTCCTGCATTACAATAGTGACTACACATCAAAAAGTACTTAATTGGCTGTAAAGTACTTTGGGACATCCTGAGGTTGTGAAACGCGCAATATAAATGCATGTCTTTCTTTAATATCCTTTAAACATCACTATACCAATTTGCTTTGATCTGCTTCATTCGAGAGTTAAACTCCGCTGCTTACACTGAAAGGCGGAAGGACGATTCAGATCTTTTCTTCCTCCCTATTTGTCTGCTCCCCTTTGATGTTCCCGAGGAGAAAATATAATGGCTCGGACTTTCCTCGGAGCTGTCCCTCTCGGCTGCACTTCTGGAGCCAATGTTATGGCGCCAGAGCGGGAGTAGTTCTAAGGAAATTCCGAGCCAATATCTCCAAATGAAATATATTTTGGCCAAAAACCGTAACGCAGAAAAAGCGAGATTCAGTGAGACATTTCAAAGGTTTAAGTAGATTTACAAAAATTGATTAAAAAAAAAATCCATGACATTCTCTTTGATGTGCTGCAGTGAGCGGTTTGTTTGGCTGCTATATGAGACACCAGGGCTGGCACTCCAGCATGTGTTTTACAACAAAGAAAACCTGGCTTAGGACAAGTGAAAAAAACCACTTACATATTGCATTTTTGTGGTGCCTTTCACGACCTCAGGACGTCCCAAAGTGCTTTACAGCCAACGAAGTACCTTTCAACCGATGTCACTGGTCTAATGTAGGAAACACGGCGGCCAATTTGCGCACAGCAAGGTGTTAGAATTTGCTTTGAAAGTTAATCACATCGAGATGTGATTATCAGATCAGGACATGTGTTAATATCAGAGGTTAGCTGGAACAATGGAGGCCAGCCAGTCATCACATTATCTGTCTGGGATGCCCAGGGCATCTCCTGTCCCTTTGTATTGCCAGCTGGTACTGATTAGCAATTAAACTTTCAACATGGCCATTATGTCAGGGTCTGGAGGAACCTCACTTCAATATACATTCTGGGCATCATGTGAGATGACTCACATTAAAGGGTTCCATCCCACCATCAAGCTCACCATGGACTACTCCTCAGAATCAGTTTCTTTCTTGGACACACGAATCTCCATCAAAGACGGGCACCTCAGCACCTCACTCTACCGCAAGCCCACGGACAACCTCACGATGCTCCACTTTTCCAGCTTCCACCCTAACCACGTCAAAGAGGCCATCCCCTATGGACAGGCCCTGCGAATACACAGGGTCTGCTCAGACGAGGAGGAACGCGATGGACACCTACAGACGCTGAAAGACGCCCTAGTAAGAACGGGATATGACGCTCGACTCATCGATCGACAGTTCCGACGGGCCACAGCAAAAAATCGCATAGACCTCCTCAGGAGACTAACACGGGACGCAACCAACAGAGTACCCTTTGTCGTCCAGTACTTCCCCGGAGCGGAGAAACTACGCCATGTTCTCCGCAGCCTTCAACATGTCATCAATGAGGACAAACACCTCGCTATGGCCATCCCCACACCTCCACTACTCGCCTTTAAACAGCCACCCAACCTCAAACAGACCATCGTTCGCAGCAAACTACCCAGCTTTCAAGAGAACAGCGTCCACGACGCCACACAACCCTGCCACGGTAACCTCTGCAAGACATGCCAGATCATCGACACAGATACCACCATCACACGAGATGACACCACCCACCAGGTGCATGGTTCATACTCCTGTGACTCGGCCAACGTTGTCTACCTCATACGTTGCAGGAAAGGATGCCCCAGAGCATGGTACATTGGCGAGACCATGCTGACGCTGCGACAACGGATGAACGGACACCGCGCAACAATCGCCAAACAGGAGGGTTCCCTCCCAGTCGGGGAACACTTCAGCAGTCATGGACATTCATCCACCGACCTTCGGGTAAGCGTACTCCAAGGCGGCCTTCGAGACACACGACAACGCAAAATCGTCGAGCAGAAATTGATAGCCAAGTTCCGCACCCATGAGGACGGCCTCAACCGGGATCTTGGGTTCATGTCACGCTACACGTTACCCCACCAGCGAACAAATGTTATCTGTTTTTAATATAATGGGTCATTTGCTGGCTCTCTCTGCCTTCCGGATGTTTCTGCCTCTCTCTGTGTTTTTTTTTTCTCTGTTTTTTTTCCCTGTTTGTTTTTTTGTTGAATGTGTATTCGGGGGTTCTGCAGATGACACCTCTCTGTCTGAACACGGTGATTGCCTTGGCAACGGGCAGTTGCAGGGGCAGTCTGTAAACACCATGTATTATTCAATATGTATAAATGCGTAGGCTTCAAGGAGATCCTGAACATTTACCTGAGGAAGGAGAGAATCTCCGAAAGCTTGTGAATTTAAAATAAAATTGCTGGACTATAACTTGGTGTTGTAAAATTGTTTACAAACATTAAAGGGGGTGATATAAGGACAAGCAGTGGGCTTTGTGGTTAGTTAAGCGGACAGGACGGTCAAATTCCAACCTACAGAAGCCAGGCCGGATCACCTTGGCTCTGCAGGAAACCAGATTGTATGAGTTTATTGTATAACCATAATAGTTATTATACTATTCTAGTCTGAGTAATAAACTTGCACTTGGACAATACGCTCGAGTCTGAACCACGAGGAATCATTTAATTGAGTTTAAGATATTTCCTTACATTGGCGTTCCTGGACGGGCTCGAGTTGAAGTGTTGAAAAAAGTAAGTTGGATTGCTAGACACGGTTCCGATGGGAAGGGTACGGTTTGCAACTAAGTGGAATAAATTAGTGGACCATTCCTCAGGTTATTTGAAGGGAGACGTTTGCGACTAAGTGGAATAAATTAGTGGACGGTCTCTCGGTCACAAGTTGAGTATAGGAGATAGGCGTCATGGCGGAAGAGTTAGTCAGTACTATTCAGAAATATGTGGACAAGAAGCTAGGAGCGTGTAAATCATTAGAGTCTGAGGCAGACAGTCTGGGACAGATGTCGGAATTACACAAAAGGTTATGGAAGGAAAAGAAAATTAAACAACGTGATTGGAAAGCCTTGATTATTCTATGGCAAACACAGAAAATAACCAAATTAAAAGAAGAATTAGAAGAACAAAAGGAAGTGGCAGAGAGGAATCAGAGTAGGTTGAGAAACCAGCATTGAGTGTCTCTGTCCGGATCACTTTCTTATTTACGGATTGAGATTAGTGATAAGATCAGAAAATTGATGCAGTGTCAGGCAGAGCTGGGAGAAAGGAAAGGGCTGGTAGAACAATACCAAAGGAAAACCGATGAACTGAGTGCTGCCCTAAGGGGTGCTCTTAAGCAACAGGTAGAGTACCAGAAAATTGCTGGAAAGGGAGACAATCATGAGATGTGTCAAAAACAGATTCGGGAGTTGAAGGATAAGTTGGAGCAACAACGGGTCTTATGTTCGCTGTATCGGGGCAACGGGTTAGTGGATCAGGAAGGTTCAGCGGGGGAAATAGAGTGCAACAATCTCGCATGGGCTGCCTTGGAATATGAACATAGAAGGGAAGAACAGGGCGACCTGGATAAGGGTAGTGCAGGCATGAGCGTAGAGGGAAAAGGGGTGATAATGCCCCTTGAGGTAACAAAGAAAGACGCAAGAGGGGAGGATGTGGGAACCACCATAGTACCATCTGGTGCTCTTCAATTAAGAGAGATAGCCCAGAATATCCCACAGATTAAGCCTAGAGAGGACCAGCGTCCCAGCATAACCGCAATAGAACAAGTGGCTGACCTACAAAATTGCGATGAGGAGGAAAGGGTGAAATTGCTACTCCATGTGTGTCATCCAGACGTGTATAAGACTCTTCCCACCTCGTTTAAGAAAGGCACTGGGACCTGGAGAGGGGTGAAAGAGGTGGTGTGAAAAGCCACTGGTCATGGGTCGGCATCTAATCGCAATGTCCTAAAAGGCCTGCTGGAATGCAAGCAGGAGGCCAGTGAGCCCCCAAATGTGTTTGCAGACCGATTATGGAATCATTATCAGGCAGCCTTTCCTGGGTGCGATCATGATAACGACGATTGATTCGAAGTAAGGCAGTGGATTCAACACCTGATTGGGGCCGTGCATGAGAAGTGAAATGCAATTAATGCTATTTAATGATCCCTCCGATAAAAACCACAATGAAGAGTGGGTAAAGGGGTGGATGAATCTGAAGTGGGAACAAGTAAAATCCCAAAAGATCCATGTGGTCCAGCCAACGGGTGTACGTAGCACAGCGCCCCCAAGGAGGAACGAGGAGCAGCCACAGTTTGGGCACTCTGTCCAGCACTCCCCTAAAACCCAGACTCGGTTAGCTCCAGGGTGTTGGAACTGTGGGCAAAGGGGCCATTTTCCCAAGCAATGTCCAAATGGGGGAACTAGCTAGCCTCATGGGAAGGGCCCGATAGGAAGAGGGACCGATGAGGTGGACTGTTTGCGGAAGGAGACTGAGGAATTAAAACGATATACAAGGGAATCCGGGCAGGTGTACGCCACAGGGCCTGGGCCGAGTAACGCTCCAAGACCACTATGAAGGTTGGCGCCCACGCTGGTGCAGGGATTTGTGAGTGAGTTGCATTCAGACCCTTACGGCAGGCCCTATGTAACCGCAACAGTGGGGGGGATTTCCCGAATGTTGTTGGTCGATACCAGGGCGGCCCACACGGCCTAGACATTCGCCTATAAAGGAGTGATAGAATTAGGAGGCTTTGGGGGAGGAATGGACCACAGTCAGTTAGTAGAAACCAGCCTGACTGTGGGCACCTTGAACACCCGTCACCCAGCTGTTTGGACAGAGGGACACAGCGAGGAATCAGATGGCATATTAGGGGTGGATTGGCTCCGGAAACATGATATTGTGTTAGACGTGATTAATCAATGTCTGTGGCCGGGGAATACGGACACAGGAGGGAATGTAGTAGTCCAATCTGAAGGGAAAATTTGGTCCGTGGGGGTGAAGGTTCAATACTGTCTCGACCAACTTCTCAGGCACAATTTGCCCGAGGTTGAGGGGGTAATCAAGCAGGCTACACGTTGGGCCAGACATAAAAACGAGTGTGGGAGGATGGACCGGGAAGTTGATATACAAGGCCCAGATCCCATCTGGCCCACTAGACAGAACCGGTTCCCAAAGGAAGCAGAGGGACCTGTGGCGCAGGTCATTGAGTCCTTGGTAACACAGTGGGTGTTGCATAGGACGACCAGCACCTGGAATTCCCCCATCTGGCCGGTCCGGAAACTCGATGGGGCCTGGCGGTTGACTATTGATTACAGAGAAGTCCATCATCATTCCCCAGCTGTGGCGCCAACAGTCAACTCTTCCCCGGAGGCTCAAATGCGTACCTCAGCCACATCAAAGGTCTTCACAGTACTGGATGTCTCAACTGGCTTTTGGTCCGTCCACCTCACTGAGCCATGACAATATAAATTCGCATTTACCCTGCAAGGCGAACAGTAGACGTGGACATGCCTACCACAGGGCTTCCACAATTCCCCGTCCATCTTTCACCAAATGTTACAAGACCAATTGGCGCACTTTTCCTGGAGAGAGGCCCTAGTCCAATATGTGGACGATATCCTGCTCCACACGGAATCCATGTGGAACTGCTCCAAGAATTGTTGACGTTGATCACCAAAAGTGGGCTGAAATTAAACCTCAAAAAGGCACAGATAGCACAACCCAGTATATCCTATCTGGGCATTACCATATCGCACGGGTGTAGGAAAATTGCTGAGGATAAGACAGACGCCATAAAGGGTACCCCGATATCTCATGATGTCCCATCGTTGCGACGATTTCTCGGGTTGGTAGGATATCATAGGATATTTATTGAGGACTTTGCGACCTGAAAGGCCCCCTTGTATGCATTATTTAGGAAAGGTGCTCCCTGGGAGTGGCAGTCCTTGCAAGAACAAGCAGTGGTACAGATTAAACAGGCCATCGCAGGTGCACCAACATTAAAAACTCCGGAAGCAGGGAAATCCTTCTCCATGGAGGTAGCTACCAACGATGTATCCCTGTCAGCTGTCCTTTTGCAGGAAAGACATGGGACATTGGTTCCTGTGGCGTATGCATCCCATAGCCTTTTTTTTTTATTCGTTCACGGGATGTGGGCGTCGCTGGCAAGGCCAGCATTTATTGCCCATCCCTAATTGCCCTTGAGAAGGTGGTGGTGAGCCGCCTTCTTGAACTGCTGCAGTCCGTGTGGTGACGGTTCTCCCACAGTGCTGTTAGGAAGGGAGTTCCAGGATTTTGACCCAGCGACAATGAAGGAACGGCGATATATTTCCAATATATGAGGCTATCGCCGCACATAAGCGACACCTAAAGGCTGTGTACTGGGCCACTAACAAGTTTGCATACATTACTGGTTTGGAGGAGGTGGTCCTCCTCACTGCTGATATGCCCACTGAACTGTTACTCTACCGGGTTGTTGTGGGATGGAACGGTATCCAGTAACAGGATTGTGCGATGGACATTGGTTCTGCAAGAATGTAACCTGATAGTCAAACATACGACCACCCCCTTGTTTTTAGCAGCTGGTCTTCTGGTACCAGGAAAACCGCACGAGTGCACTTTGGTTATACCAGAACTGGGTGAAGGGCCATTTGGCACCCACCCTATACCTGACTCACCATGTCTTTGTGGACGGATCTAGGAGAGGCACCTGTGTCAGATTTGGAGTTTATGCACCCAAGGAGGGCATAGGAAAATCCGTTAAGTTGTTGGAAAGGCAATCGGCACAGCAAGCTGAACTGGCCGCTGTAGCCTATGTCCTCCAAATGCCAGTGGGGGAATGGCCTTTAACTATCTTCTCTGATAGTCACTTTACCTGCCTATCCCTAACCGATTATCTACCCATCTGGGAAATGAGAGGCTTTGCCTCCGCAGATGGCAAACCATTCCCCACGGCTGGATCACTGCAAAATGTCCTTAGCCAAGCGAGGGAGCGGCAATATCCTGTGGCCATAGTGAAGGTTAAAGCACATTCTAAAAACATCCCCTGGGCAGACGAGAAACGAAAGGCTGATAAATTGGCCAGAGGCTTCCGGGAGAGTGGGGAGGAATGGGCAGCCCCGAACATGGCTAAGGCTTCCGTTACTCTGCTGCAGCCCACTTGTCGGAATAGCCCGATGTTGGTGGAAATGCAAAGCCAGGACCCTTGGATTGCAACAATCAGGCAAGCCATGAAGGGCACCATGCCATGGTCCCCAGGGTGTCCCAAAAACAGGGAGGGCATCACATGGCAACCAGATCAATTACTATGATTCCAAAACCGGGTGGTAATCCCAGACCCTCTACGGGCCAAAATATGTGGTGGCCTAACATAAGACAAATGGTGGACGAAGTAGTGGATCAGTGTATTGTCTGTGCCCAGTATGATCCAGGCCCAAAAATCAAAGTCCCACCAGCCCATGTAAAAGCAACAAGTGGTCCATGGAAAACTCTCCAAATTAACTATATTGGACCCCTGCCTCACACCTCTAGAGACAAAGAGTTTGCCCTGGTGGTAGTAGATTGTTTTTCAAACTAGGTAGAAGTTTTCTTGGTCACCAATGCTACTGCAAATCATACTGAAAAGGTCCTGATTGAGCATGTTTTCACCCGGTGGGGTCTGCCAGAAAATATCGAATCTGATCAAGGTTCCCATTTCACAGGTCAGGCGATGAAAGAAACTCTTAAATTGTTAGGGATTAAGTCACGCTTTCACATCCCATATAATCCCCAAGCAGCAGGAATAGTGGAACGAATGAACTGTACCCTTAAAAATCAGTTGGTGAAAGCCCTCACTGATTCAGGGAAGGAGTGGGACAGCCTGATACCCCTCCTTCTAATGACTATTAGGGGGACCCTCTCGAAGAGTATGGGGTTTAGCCCCTATGAAATTATGACTGAGAGGAGAATGTGGCTGCCAGAAATGTGGGTGGCTGGTTGTCTGTCCGGCTTCCAGGTGGATGGAGTCCGCACGGATCAAAGAAGGCAATTGCTGCAAAATCATTTGGAGCAGGTGCAGCGGTCCACAACCCGTAACTTGGGTATGGCCAGAATAGGATCCCCTAGGTGTTCGTCAGCCGATTTTGAAGGTTATAAGGTGGGAGACCAGGTGATGGCCCGGGTCAATCGTCAAGAGGAGAACCCAAAGTTTGAGAGTCCTTACCCGATCATTGACAAATTAGGTCCACAAGTATATAAAACACACTGTCAAGGGCCCAAGCGGAAAATTGCAGACCGATGGGTCCATGTTAACCAGCTGAATTCGTATAAAGGTCCGGTGCCTAAGGGACAAGTAGATAGTTTAAAAATTATCATGCTAGATAATGCCAATGAATGGTGGCCACATGATGAACCAATGGCCATTACCGACAGGGAGCTGCGACCCCATCCAACTACCCAGCCTGCATGGGTACTGTCCAGTGACTATATGGTCCCGGGACTCTCTTCCTCACCCCGGTTATCCTTGCAGTGACCAAAACAGGACCGGAGGTGAAGCCAGAAGAAACAGTAAACAGACTGATAAGTAACCAGATACTGTGTTTGATCACTTCCCAGGTATGGTGAGATTCGTTGGGTGGATGTGTATAATAATCAAATTGGGCAGGCTGCAAGCGTGTAATTCAGCAGTGATTAAGGGTTGGTGCCGGAGTGGGTCCCCAAGATGAACGGTATAAATATAATCCGTCCAAGGAAGAAAGGGCGAGAGAAATCGAGGAACGACTGAGTCGACAGTGGAACTGCCGCTGGGAGGTGGCAGGCCCTGGTTACATGGAAAAACTGTTGTATGGGAATCGAACTATTGGCGCGTGTGTGGAGGAAGGGAATGGGGTTCGGGTAAAATGCATTTGTAACGGTAATGGAATAGCGGTGGGGATCAGGTGGCGGTGGTTTCAAGACCAATTCAGCATGTTTGCTCCTCCTGTAGGTGATGTCGGGGTGCCCTGTATAGGGAAAATATCCCAACAACCTGAAAGAAAGAATGGCCTGGTACTAATTCAAATGTTAAACTGGCCCCAGTTCTGGAATAGGCTCAGTGGTAACAGGTGATGACAGTGTCAGCTCTCATGTGAGGTTAGAGGCCATTGGGAAACCAGTTAAAAACACCGCCGGAAGTCCAGGTCCCCTTGTCCCATGTTACTCCCTAATCCACAAACAAATGGGTTAGAAGTGATGGAATCAGGCGATTTGTTATATAACGACATGCACTTTGAAATTGTTCTGGCTGTTTTTAATTTAACCTCTCTGGATGTGCCTGATGGATTGTGCCAAGGTAGCTACCTTAATTTGTTTCGCCTCATGTTAAATGAAGTGGTAGGAGACGCACAGGTGAGGAAGCAAAGGACAGATTGGAGGAGCCCTGACTCAGATATGGGTGAAGGGCCAAAGGCCCGAAGCAAATGCGGTTTAGCCGAATGGGTGGGGATAGGAGCCACCGCCAGCATGGCTGGCCTGAATCGTATAGCTGTCGAGTCTATGTGGGAACACGACAAAGTCATGGAGGCAACTGAAGGGTCTTTTAACCAAATTAAATGACCAAAGCGGGGACCTAATCCACGAACAAGGTAAAACGCTGTTATCCACTCAAGAGATAGTAGCGGCCATGCAGTCCATCTCGAATAAGGTCAATGAGATAATTGGAGAAAACAACCAAGAGTACGCACAGCAGAATGTCTCCAAAGCAGTTACCTGTAGTTTGTATGGAAACTTTGTTCTTACCTTACTACAATAAGGATTGTCTGACCTAAAATCTAATCGTATTCCTGCCTTTGTCAAGAATCACCACTTGGCCACCTGGCTAGGAACCAATGAAATGGAAGAAGAATATAAATGCATCAGGCGGCACAGCCTGGCCTTTTTCGCCCCTCGGGCCCACTCTCAGGGTAGTGATGGCCAGGTCTCAATGATATTGGCAGTCCTGATCATCGTGAACTCTACAGCCCCTCCTGTGCGGTTGTACAAGGTGGAATCCATAGGAGTCATTGAACATTCCGATGACAATACTATCCTTAAGGAGTTTTGGTACCATCCTCAATGGTTATCAAAAAGAGCACGTGGTTAGCCCCAGGACTGGAGTGTTGCCAACAAGTTGGAAACAAGTGGGTGTGTAGGTGAGATGTGTACCAGCACACTACACCAGTGTGTGGGTTCACAATGGACAAACATTCTCCAAACTGCAGTCGCTGTAAGCCGACGGAGTCCTGGCCAGGCGAGAACTGCCTACCTGGGCAGGGGAAGGTACTGCATTACAACCAGTGCCTCACACCTACATCATGGGGAAACCCTTTGCCCCATTAATAGCCCTATGTTCTGTCTTTCCCCAGTTGAACCAGTCAAAGTCGGGAGTAAAATGTTATTACCAGTTCACCTGCACAACATTACAGAAATACAGATGGAGCTGCCCCTTCAGGAGGAAGCCCTAGGGTCGGTGGTCCACTTCGGCCACCCGATTCCGCCCCCCACCCCCATCTCTTAGTTTGAAGTCAATCCTTCAACGTACAACTACCTCGCAAGAACATGTGGTTCGTATGCAACAGGATAATAAAAATATTGAGAAAGGAATCAAAACCTTAGTAGACTACAAATGGTGGGAAACGGTATATATTGTGAGGCAATCCATCTGGGCTCGTATGCTTTCTTAGTTGTTCAATTTGTGTTGACCGTCACTGTCATTATTAATTTGATACATTTACGTAGTTGAGGCAAATAGTATAGATGCATTTAAGGGGAAGCTAGATAAGCACAAGGGAGAAAGCAGTAGAAGAGTATGCTGATAGGGTTAGATGAAGTCGTGAGGGAGGAGGCTCGCGTGGAGCATAAATGCCGGCATAGAGTAGTTGGGCCAAATGGCCGGTTTCTGTGCTGTAGTTTCTATATAACTACATGTACAACTTTTGATTCATGAAGGTGATCGCATTGTATGAAGGTGGATGCATTGCGTGAAAGAGCTCACAGTGATGTGGGTGCAGCCAATGATATACTGGTCTTGTGGGGGGGTGGGGCAAAGAGGGAGGAATCCTGTAATCTGTGCAAAGCCCAGAGCCCTGTCTTGTTGCTTTTGCACGTCGATGAAAGAAGTGATGAATGTGTTTGCTCTAGCAACAAGGCATGAGTCACCCATTTAATACAAGCATGGATTGCAGATTGACCGATGCAGCAGCCTGGAAGGAGCCGAAGGCAAAGAGGTTCAGAGCTGCAGTGACCTTGATTGCAACAGGTGGTGCTGTGCTAGCTGCAGCAGTTGGATTTGATACAGCTCTGTCACTGCAACCCCAGAGAAGCAGAGACTCTTTATACATTTCTCTTCAGCGAACTGCAGGTATGTTTTTCTGGTCCTACAAACTCTGCTGGTAAGGATTTTTACGAGCATGCATCCTTCGATTTGCACTCCCTTCAACTGTAGCACTGTTTAGCCCTTCCTCCTTCCAGACTGGGGTTGGTGGAATACCCCCATAAAGGAACAAAATAGAATGTCAAAAACCCCTCTACAGTCCAGAGCCTACAAAGCGACTAAAAGAACTAATAATGAGGTCAAAATACCCGCAAGTTACTCCAAGAAAAGTTTCTCCTAAAGCTCCATACAGCTTTACCTGACAGCAGTTGAGGGTCCCTTTATAAAGTGTTTGACTATGGCCACCTCAGAACTTCGACCATCCATGGTTTGTGGGCGGAAACAGGAACTGGCGGTAGTCAGTTGGTAAGGTCGGGAAATCAGGTCTGCGTCGCAACGATGTTACAAGACCCCAATTTGCATTTATTCAGTAGGTTCCTGCCTGTTCCTTACGGGAGCTCCCTCCCCTGGAAAATCAGGCGAGTTCTACCACCAGCGCAAACTGATCTGGAGGAACCGACCCTCCGTTTTCCAACCTGTTACTGCCCTGCTTGAGCAGAAATGGGGCTGTTGAGCAGACCAAAATCGCCCCCCTTCATCATCAGTGTTTCATCAGTGCATGATTCACAAGAAAATAGAGCATTGACATTTGTTCAAAAGAAAAGGAGACACCAACTGAGCAAATTCAGTTTGTGCCATTTCTACAGAAATGTTTTTGGCCTTTACATTTAATGAGAATTGGGCAAGGTCAACCACAAGATGTGGTTTCTACTTACCAGCAAATCAATTATTGTCTGCAATTTGCACCCTTCGAAAAGGATGAGCACAAAACTGTTTGCTGAAGCAGCAGCTCATGTAACAGCTTTAAAATATTTGTAAACAATTTTACAACACCAAGTTATAGTCCAGCAATTTTATTTTAAATTCACAAGCTTTCGGAGATTTTCTCCTTCCTCAGGCAAATGTTTCAAGATCTCCTTGAAGCCTACGCATTTATACATATTGAACAATAATACATGGTGTTTACAGACTGCCCCTGCAACTGCCCGTTGCCAAGGCAATCACCGTGTTCAGACAGAGAGGTGTTACCTGCAGAACCTCCGAATACACATTCAACAAAAAAACAAACAGGGAAAAAAAACAGAGAAAAAAAAACACAGAGAGAGGCAGAAACATCCGGAAGGCAGAGAGAGCCAGCAAATGACCCATTATATTAAAAACAGATAACATTTGTTCGCTGGTGGGGTAACGTGTAGCGTTGCAACCACAGGGAAGTCTATTGCAACCACAGGGAAGTCTATTGTCAATTTATCCGACCACACCCTTCAACCAGACGAAATCGAAGTTCTCAGCCGAGGGCTCAATTTCTGCCCCACTACCAAAATGGACCCCACTAGTCTCGCGGCGGACACAGAGGAATTCATCAGGAGAATGAGGCTCCGGGAATTCTACCACAAACCCCAAGATTTCAGCAGCGAACCCAATGAGACAATCGACGATCCGGAACAGCAGACAGAGGGATCCGCGGTACAGCAACCGAAGAGGAAAGAGTCAAACTGGACTCCTCCGGAGGGTCGCTGCCCTCAGCTGGACATGTATGCTCAAGCTGTCAGGAAATGCGTCAATGCCAGATTCATCAGCCGCACTCAGAAGACAGTCCAGAATGTCACCCGAGCACAACGCAACGCCATCAACGCTCTCAAGACCAACCGCAACATCGTCATCAAACCAGCGGACAAAGGAGGAGCCATAGTCATACAGAACAGAACAGACTATTGCAAAGAAGCATACCGACAACTGGACAACCAGGAACACTACAGACGGTTACCCGCAGATCCGACCAAAGAACACACCCACCAGCTCAACAAACTGATCAAGACCTTCGATCCAGACCTTCAAAGCATCCTACGCATTCTCATCCCACGTAATCCCCGCGTGGGAGACTTCTACTGCCTCCCAAAGATACACAAAGCCAACACACCCGGACGTCCCATCGTATCAGGCAACGGAACCCTGTGTGAGAACCTCTCTGGATACATCGAGGGCATCCTGAAACCCATCGTACAGGGAACCCCCAGCTTCTGTCGTGACACTACAGACTTCCTACAAAAACTCAGTACCCACGGACCAGTTGAACCAGGAACACTTCTCACCACGATGGACGTCTCGGCACTATACACCAGTATCCCCCACGATGACGGCATCGCTGCGACAGCATCAATACTCAACACCAACAACAGCCAATCTCCGGAAGCCATCCTACAACTCATCCGCTTCATCCTGGATCACAATGTCTTCACCTTCGATAACCAGTTCTTTACCCAAACACACGGAACAGCCATGGGGACCAAATTCGCACCCCAATACGCCAACATTTTCATGCACAAGTTCGAGCAGGACTTCTTCACTGCACAAGACCTCCAACCAACACTATACACCAGATACATCGACGACATTTTCTTTCTATGGACCCACGGCAAGGAATCACTAAAGAGACTACACGATAACATCAACAAGTTCCATCCCACCATCAAGCTCACCATGGACTACTCCTCAGAATCAGTTTCTTTCTTGGACACACGAATCTCCATCAAAGACGGGCACCTCAGCACCTCACTCTACCGCAAGCCCACGGACAACCTCACGATGCTCCACTTTTCCAGCTTCCACCCTAACCACGTCAAAGAGGCCATCCCCTATGGACAGGCCCTGCGAATACACAGGGTCTGCTCAGACGAGGAGGAACGCGATGGACACCTACAGACGCTGAAAGACGCCCTAGTAAGAACGGGATATGACGCTCGACTCATCGATCGACAGTTCCGACGGGCCACAGCAAAAAATCGCATAGACCTCCTCAGGAGACTAACACGGGACGCAACCAACAGAGTACCCTTTGTCGTCCAGTACTTCCCCGGAGCGGAGAAACTACGCCATGTTCTCCGCAGCCTTCAACATGTCATCAATGAGGACAAACACCTCGCTATGGCCATCCCCACACCTCCACTACTCGCCTTTAAACAGCCACCCAACCTCAAACAGACCATCGTTCGCAGCAAACTACCTAGCTTTCAAGAGAACAGCGTCCACGACGCCACACAACCCTGCCACGGTAACCTCTGCAAGACATGCCAGATCGTCGACACAGATACCACCATCACACGAGATGACACCACCCACCAGGTGCATGGTTCATACTCCTGTGACTCAGCCAACGTTGTCTACCTCATACGTTGCAGGAAAGGATGCCCCAGAGCATGGTACATTGGCGAGACCATGCAGACGCTGCGACAACGGATGAACGGACACCGCGCAACAATCGCCAAACAGGAGGGTTCCCTCCCAGTCGGGGAACACTTCAGCAGTCATGGACATTCATCCACCGACCTTCGGGTAAGCGTACTCCAAGGCGGCCTTCGAGACACACGACAACGCAAAATCGTCGAGCAGAAATTGATAGCCAAGTTCCGCACCCATGAGGACGGCCTCAACCGGGATCTTGGGTTCATGTCACGCTACACGTTACCCCACCAGCGAACAAATGTTATCTGTTTTTAATATAATGGGTCATTTGCTGGCTCTCTCTGCCTTCCGGATGTTTCTGCCTCTCTCTGTGTTTTTTTTTCTCTGTTTTTTTTCCCTGTTTGTTTTTTTGTTGAATGTGTATTCGGAGGTTCTGCAGGTAACACCTCTCTGTCTGAACACGGTGATTGCCTTGGCAACGGGCAGTTGCAGGGGCAGTCTGTAAACACCATGTATTATTGTTCAATATGTATAAATGCGTAGGCTTCAAGGAGATCTTGAAACATTTGCCTGAGGAAGGAGAAAATCTCCGAAAGCTTGTGAATTTAAAATAAAATTGCTGGACTATAACTTGGTGTTGTAAAATTGTTTACAATTGTCAACCCCAGTCCATCACCGGCATCTCCACATCACAGCTTTAAAATATGCACACATGCAGACACAGAAACACGAGCAGTGACGTGGATAAAAATATGAAGCCACAGGGTGTATGATGCAGCTTTAATCTGATTAGCCAAGCAATCAAAATCATAGATTCTGGTTGAGATTGGATTCATTAAAATTCAGAAAGCTTTTATTTACTTGAGTAGACGAATATATAGAATTACACAGAATTTACAGCACAGAAACAGGCCATTTGGCCCAACTGGTCTGTGCCGGTGTTTATGCTCCACACGAGCCTCTTCCCTCCCTACTTCATCTAGCCCTATCAGCATAACCCTTTATTCCTTTCTCCCTCATGTAATTATATAGATTCCGCTTAAATGCATAGTACAGGACGCATCTCCATGGGTTGCTTTGTGGTATTATTGATATGTTTGTGCCAGGTGGCAGAGTACATGGGTTTGCACCACTCTCCCTCTTAAGAATTCTTCTCCCTGTAAACGCAATAAGTTTCTGATTTTGATTGGGTGACTTGGGGGAGGAGGGAAAGGAAAATTATATGGTGTTGGGTTAAAAAGCAATGCTGACACAGCATTCGGGAAAGGTTCCTTGTCTGGACACTAGAGCGGGAAGGAGGCAAGCATAAAAAGTGAACTTGAATGAAAGATAATTTCTAAAAATTAAAATTACTTTAACATCAAATCCAATTTATTTACACATATTCATGAGGATTGGGGTGATTTATACAGTACACAGCTATTTAAGTTAATACTGTTGATACACTCCGTTCATATATTTCTGTTGAAGGTAGGTAGACCTCCCGATTTTTACCTGGCACTAACTGAACCCACCAGTAAAATGATTCTCCTACTGGTATCAACTTGTCTCAATTGGTATCACTCTCACCTCTGAATCAGAAGGCAATGGGTTTAAGTCTTACCATAGACTTTGGCGTGTAATCTAGGCGGACATCAGTGAAATACTGCGGGACTGCTACATTGTTGGAGGTGCTGTACTTCAGATGAAACATTAAACCGAGGCCCATCTGCCTGCTCATGTGCGTGTAAAAGATCCCATGGCACGATTTGAAGAGAAGGGAGTTATCCCTGTCATGACCAACATTCCTCGCTCAAACAACATAACCAAAAAAATGGATTTTAGTTTTTCATTTGGTGTTTGTAGGATTTGCCCACGTCAGTGACTTCAAAAATAATGCATTAGTTGTAAAACGCTTAGGGATGTCCTGTGGATGTGAAAGGTGCTAGATAATTGCAAGTTCTTTCTTCTAATACTGGAGTAATTGATTAATGGAGAGAGACAGAATAGGATAATTTGGGATTGGGTAGAAGAAATACTGAGGCCATGCAGATCTTTAAATCTTTATTTTCCTGTGGCTGGGTTTATTTATTTAGTTAACAAAGAATGACAAAACACATGTACATCATGGGTTTTACCACCCTGGGGATCATTCAGCTATCATTAAACTAAAAATACACAGGTTGTTGACCTTCCCTCGCCTTTCTGGGCTATAGTTTTACAGAGGTCAGCCATCCTTTGGTATCTCAACCAAGTGACCATTCCTCAGCCCAAGGCAAGACAGTGACTGGAAGCTGGCTGCTTAACTGTGGAGGGCATTATATCTGTGCCCGATCCTGTTCTCTCCAAGCAGCACACACATACTCTGTCTGAGCCACTGAATGGCAATCAGGAGCAGGAATCCTGGATGGAATCAGCTAACTCGGTACAGATTTAGGGGCACAGCCTAAAAATTAGAGCCAGGACGTTCAGGAGTAAAGTGAGGAAACACTTCTACACGCAAAGGGTGGTAGAAGTTTGGAACTCTTTTCTGCAAGCGGCAGTTGATGCTAGCTCAATTGTTAATTTTAAATCTGAGATTGATAGATTTTTGTTAACCAAAGGTATTAAGGGATATGGGGCTAAGGTGGGTATATGGAGTTAGGTCAAAGATCAGCTATGAACTCACTGAATGGCAGAACAGGCTCGAGGGGCTAAATGGCCTTCTCCTGTTCCTATGTTCCTTCTGGTCTGCATGGCAGGAATACTAGCCAACTAATTGCCCAGTTCCTATTTTACATTACATAGAATGTACAGCACAGAAACAGGCCATTTGGCCCAACAGGTCCATGCCGGTGTTTATGGTCCGCACGAGCCTCCTCCCTCCCTACGTCATCTAATCCTATCAGCATATCGTTGTATTCCTTTCTCCCTCATATTTATCTAGCTTCCCCCTAAATACATCTATGCTAATCGCCACAACTACTCCTTGTGGTAGCGAGTTCCAAATTCTAACCACTCTCCTGAATTCCCCATTGGATTTATTAGTGACTATCATATATTTATGGCCCCTAGTTCAGGTCTCCCCCGCAAGTGGAAACATCTTCTGACATTTGCCTGAATCCTACCGGTGGTAACAATACTGTTGGTCAGAAAATTCAACCTACTATCTTTTTAATATCTTTCAGTGAGCAGTGATGGTGCTCCTGGTAGAATAGATTGAGAGAATTTACCGAGCAGGAAAATGAAGCTGAATTAACATTCCTGACACAATCTGCACTGCCGCTGGACAGAAGCGGGGCGCCCAAATTGGGCTGCGCCTGTGCAGGCCCAGGTAGGCCGAAATTTCCTGTCCTGGGCCATTAAGATGGGCCAGGGACACCCCCTGGCAGGGTCTACTGTTGGCAAAAGCGGGAGGTATTGTGAGCGCAGCTGCAGTCCTGAGAGAAACACAGCTATATTCCAGTCCGCTAGCCTCAGGGCCAAAGATGCACTGGTTACGTTAGAGAAATGTGTAGACTTACTGTTGAAATCCTCTTTGGCTTGCTCCCAGAGCCCATTAGACCTCCCCCCGCGCCAGTCTGAGAGGGATTCCTGGCACAAGCCCAACACCAGCCCTTTGTGGCACTCCATGACTGTAACTGTAGAAAAAAGTGGGGGGGGAGGGGGGGTAGCTGGGAATACCCCCTCCAGCCTCACTTGTGTTGTTGTACGTTGGGCCTGTACCTATTGCAAAGACAGATCTTTCTGCCGCCTTCCAGGGACAAGGGTCAGGAAAGGTGGTCCCCAAATTTCAGACACTGAAGCGCTCTGGGTTAAAGAAGTACTCTAGAAAAGGTCTCTCCAATGCCTTAGCACAGAATGTTCCTGTTTGCAACAGTAGTCCATTAATTGATTTATTTTACTTACTTACTGGTGAGAAATACATTTTTTTCCCTGAATTAAAGCCACAATATTCACTTACATGAGAAAGAAAGGCAGAGGAAGGAGTACTTTGAGGGATTTGCCAGCGTGGTTTGCAAGTTTCTAAGAGATCTCTGCAAAAAATTGAATTATGCACTTTGTGACTGGTTTCTGGAAAATAAGCAAACAACTTATTTCCTTTGATAAATAAATAAATAAATACCACAGCTGCATAGTAAATAATTATAAAGATATCACCCTCTATGTCTCTGGAACAGTAAATAAACATGTGGCTGCTTCAATAAAATTTATTTTTTTACTTCAAGTCTGCAAATTTTGCATCTTTTGGGAAGTGGGTGGGAGGCGTCGACCTTGCAAGCAACACCTACACACGTGATCACGCACACGCACAAAATAGCTTCTCTGTTTTTCGACAAAAACAAATGGATAATGTTACAGACTCAGGAGAAACATTTTCCCAGTTGGGCAGAAAAAAATCCTACTATTACATCCTGGAAACTGCACATGTTCAGACTGCGGGATCTGCCCTTACCTAAAATATCAAGTCCAAGTCCCGGCTTTTGAGGCAAGCTAAGTCTTTCAAGTACAAATATTAATGAAAGCATTCAAAAACACAAAAGACAACTTTATAGTTAAGGTTAGTTATACTACAGTGAAATATTTTTCAAGTCTTTTTTTATATTACAAACCTTATTTTGGACATTAAAAATTTCAGTTACTGAGAAAAAAATAGCAGAAGATGATATTATTATTACTTTATTTTGTTGGTAAATTCTCCTGACTGGTCATTCAGGATTAGTAGTTTCTCATTGCTGTTTGTGGGTCCTTGTGTGCAAATTGGCTGCCATGTTTCCCTACATTACAACAGCAACTACACTTAAAAAAATACTTCGTTGTCCTGAGATTGAAAAAGAGACTATATAATGTAAGTTCATTTTTCTTTCTTTCTAACTCACTTTTTGAGCCACTTTCCTCTTTCTTCATTTGTACGTTTCCTAACTCTTCAGGTCTAACTTACTGCTATTTTACTTTGAGCCAATCAGTAAAGTGTAACACTGAAGGTGTTAGAGGAAGCGTGACACTTTTAGGAAGTGTGCACTACACACAAAACTTTCAAACAGATTACTAGTTGACGTCCTGCGTCAACGCGCACGTGAGCTGGAGGTTTTAGAAGAACAAGGGTTTTATGAAAAGCAGTTTTATCAGGGGCACTAATTTATCAACATTGGGCGTGGTCCTGAGACCTGGGAACACTGGGGAGTGGGGTCCTGGGATCTGGAAGTACTGAGTGGGATGTTCTGAGGTCTGGGAGCATTGGGGGCAGTCCTGGGTTCAGCGTGGGGAGTAGGGTCGTAGGGTATGGGAACATTGGGGGCGGTCTTGGGGTCTGAGAGCACCGAGAAGGCAATTTGTGATTTATCCAGGGGATTTATGAGGACTGGGAAAAAAAAAGTCCTTGGGATATCTTAAAGTTATTGCCAAGCTGATATATGGCCTTCCCTTCCTTTGTTTTATAATCGAATGCCTGTGTACACTTAGAAAAGTTAGGCTTTCAGATTTTGTTATTTTCTCCAAATGCTTTAAAAGCAACTTTTTCTAACTGTGATAAAAGTGCAATTTATTTTTCTGTTTTTTTTGTTGAATTTTCCATGCACGTCTGACTTTGGAGACTGTTTATTCATAGAATAATACAGCACAGAAGGAGACCATTCGGCCAATCGTGCTATCAAAACCTCTCATAATTTTGAACACTTCTGATAAATTTTTTGCATGAAAAAGGCTGGCAAGCCAGCAAACCTATGAAGATACCGATTTGTTTACTAGAAATTATGCCTCGTGGTACAGGTTATGTTTGATAATCAAATGTCCTAATTAGCCAAGAGCAAGTGTCATGTGGAAAAAAAAAGTCTCATGTATTTTCTTACTCACTGATCTTAAAAACGATAAAGTAGAACTGCTGCGTTTATCACGAATGCAAGTTCTTGGTAACACACATGCAAATTAAGTCCCCCCAGAGAAATTAAGCAGCGTTGTCTTCCTAGTAGATGTGGTAAATGCACGAGTTCCTAGAATTTAAGGGAGCATGAAGTACACAGAGGAAACATGCACACCACAGACCTGACCAGCACCCTGCACATGAACACGCTCTTGTTTCAACTTTGGTAACTGTCCAAATCCTACACTCCAGGGCTTACATTAACTCTTGCAGTACCTACATTACCTCTCAAACTTCAATTTTCTTTCTTAATAATTCCTCCTTTTAGCAGTTATCAGAAACTGAAACAAGTACTGTTAATGTCCACATTGAATCTTACAGCACAGAAGGGGGCCATTCGTGCCTGTGCCGGCTCTTTGAACTATCCAATTAGTTTTACTCCCCTGCTTTTTCATCCTAGCACCTCTAGAAGCAGGACCAGGCATAACTGAAAACGAGGTGCCAATCTGCTGAAGCTACAACACAGGACTGCATACATGCTAAGTAGCGGATGCAGAATGTTATAGACAGAGCTAACCGATCCCACAACCATCGGATCAGGTCAAAGCTCTATAGTCCTGCCACGTCCAGTCGCAAATGGTGGTGGACAATTAAGCAACTAACGGGAGAAGGAGTGTCCACGCACATCCCCATCCTTAATGAGGCTGAGCCCAGCACATGAGTGCAAGTGACAAGGCTGAAGCATTTGCAACCATCTTCAGCCAGAAGTGCCAAGTGAATGACCCATCTCAGCCTCCTTCCGAGATCCCCATCACAGAAGCCAGTCTTCAGCCAATTCGATTCACTCCACGTGATACCAAGAAACGCTGAGTGCACTGGACACAGCAAATGGACCCCGACAACATCCCAGCTGTAGTGCAAATTTAGAAAATTGTCCAGGTATGGCCTGTCCACAAAAGGCAGGACCAATCCAATCCAACCAATTACCGCCATATGAGCCTACTCTCAATCATCAGCAAAGTGATGGAAGGAATCGTCAACAGTGCTATCAAGTGGCACTTATTCATCTGTTCAGCAATGCTCAGTTTGGATCCCGCCAGGAACTCTCAGCTCCATACCTCATTGTAGCCGTGGTCCAAACATGGACAAAAAGCTGAGTTCCAGGGGCGAGATGAGAGTGACTGCCCTTGACATTAAGGTAGCATTTGACCGAATGTGGAACCAAGGAGCCCTAGTAAAACTGAAGTCAATAGGGATCAAGGGGAAAACTCTTCAATGGCTGGAGTCATACCTAGCACAAAGGAAGATGGCTGTGGTAGTTGGAGGCCAATCATCTCAGCAGGAGTTCCGCAGGGCAGTGTCCTAGGCCCAACTATCTTCAGTTGCTTCATCAATGACCTTCCCTCCGTCATAAGGTCAGAAGTGGGGATGTTCGCTGATGATTGCACAGTGTACAGCTTCATTCGGAATTCCTTAGTTAATGAAGCAGTCCATGCCTGCATGCAGCAAAACCTGGACAACATTCAAGCTTGAAAGGGTTGTGGAGGCAGGAACCCTCACAACATTCAAGAAGCATTTGGATGAGCACTTGAAATGCCATAGCATACAAGGCTACGGACCAAATGCTGGAATATGGGATTAGAGTAGACAGGGCTTGATGGCCGGCACGGACACGATGGGCCGAAGGGCCTCTATCCGTGCTGTATAACTCTATGACTCTCTATGACTTGGATAAGTGGCAAGTAACATTCACGTTACGCAAGTGTCGAGCAATGACCATCTCCAACAAGAGAGAGTCTAACCACCTCTCCATGGCATTCAATGGCATTACCATCACCGAATCCTCCACTATCAACGCCCTGGGGGTCGCCATTGACCA